>NC_056732.1:397794824-397999824 GCF_019279795.1 Protopterus annectens | reverse complement strand
TTTCCCAAGACTCACACTACATGTCCATAAATACCCTGGAGAATATTAGAGTCCAACCTAACACTCATAGTGGTTGACTTCAACTACCACACCATTAAGTGGGAAAGCTACTCATGTACCGAGTCATGCCCATCACATCGACCTGGTCCTTCCTAACATGGGCAACTGTTGCTCCACACCAATAGTCAACACCTCCCTTTTAAATCTGAACACAAAGTAATCACCTTTGTAAATCCACAGCCATTCTATCCCCATTACACAGGTAACTACCATGAAAAGCCTTTCCAAAACTAACTATAGCCTCATAAAAGCAGAGGTGGCTAACCTCACATCAGCCACACAAATGGAAACTAGTTGCATGACAGATGAATCAAACAACAATGCACTATGAAAAAAAGAAACCGGCACTAGAACTGGTAAGAAACACAAAATGACAAACCAGCTCTCTGACTTAGAACTAAATATTTAATCCACGAATAAACACCAGATAGTATCTGTAAAAATCCAACACGGTACTTTAAAAACTTTAAAAACCTTAAAGCGCTTTTCGTTTGTCGTTAAGCAAACTTCATCAGAACGTAATAGGTGAATTCAATAACCAATACTTTTAAATGAAAAAGTGCAGGAAAACTATTCTGATTTTAAAGCTGTACACTCCTAAAAAAGACCTACATGTAAGAGATACACATAGTTCATTTTTTATATAAAAAGATTAATTTAGTTGTAAATCATAAAACATGACAGTAGTAAAAAGACATGACAATAGTAAAAAAACTATTAACTCAGTGTCATAAAAAACCCCATCTTGTGTGACAATAAAATAAATACTTTTATAGATAGATCCATAAGTATTGAAATTATCTGTGTAGACTTTTCATTTTAAGTATGCAAGAGATGGAACATGCTTTGTTCAAACCTGGAGAGTTTAAGGCATTCAGTCTGATCTGCCACAACAATTCCAGTTCTTCTAGTTTGAACGAAGCAGGGCCGCCTCTAACATCTTGAACATATTGATCAATGGCCAAAAATTTTAATTTGTGTCCAGGGAATGAATGGAGATGTTTAGCCAAAGCATTGTCATGTTTGTTGTGAGACATTGCATACTGATGCTCATAGACTCTATCCCTGAGTCGACGCTCAGTCTTGCCTACATAAAATGCAAAGCAGTCAGAGCATTTGGCTAAGTAGACTAAAAATTTACTATTACAGTTAAATTTTGATTTCAACTTAAAACGGGTACCGTTAATCGTAAATTGGTTGGTACAATCTACATGTCTACAATGGTTACAATTCTCACACTTAAACATTCCCGTAACTCTGGGGACAGGTTTGTTGCCACTCTCAATAAAATTTTTAATGTTTCTACCCTTACTAAATACAAAATGTGGTTTAGGACCAAGAAGACCAAAAATTGAAGGATTACTCCTAAACAATTCTCAATTTTTGAACAAAATTTCGATAATAAATTTTGATTGAGCGTTAAATGCTGTTGTAAATGAACGCTGGAAAGTTTGTTCAAAATCCAAACTAAGGTCCCCTTGAGAAGTGGTACTTTGTTCGACAGGAAGTACCTCAACCTCTGACAACTGGTTTGGATATAACAGCGGATGGAATTGCTTAGATAATCTTTTAAGTTTAACTTCCTCTATCAGTGAATCGACTAGACACTCAGGATAACCACGATGGAGGAACATGTATTTTAGTATGTTACATTCATTAATGAAGTTTTGTTCTAGACTACAAATACGTGAAGCCCTCACAAGTTGTCCATTTACGACCGATCTTTTTTGGTGGAACGGGTGGCAACTTGAAAAATGCAAAAAAGAGTTGGAATATGTTGGTTTTCTGTAAACCTGCCCTGTAAAGCAAGATAAGGTAACATTTTTAACTAACAAAATATCCAAATAGGCAATGGATTTAGTACTGAATGAAAAAGTAAACTTTAAGAAATTAGTAGAAGAATTAAAAAAGTTTTCAGTGTCAGTAGCCAAGCACTCATCACCATTAAAGAGAATAAAAATATCATCGAGAAATCGGGTATAATAAGTAATAACATCCGGTCTATAAATTGATGGAAAAACTACTTGGGACTCCCATTGGGCCATAACTAAATTTGCCACACTGGCACCACATGGTGAGCCCATAGCTAAACCAATTTTCTGTAAATAAAATTTATTATCAAACATAAAAAAATTATTAGTCAGGATTAAGTCCAACATCTCATAAATTAAAGAAATGTCAGATGGTGGAGCACCATGCTTTTTCATAATAACAGCCACCCATTCTATAGCAATGTCGTGAGGGATACAGGTGTAGAGGTCTTTAACATCTATTGTTAAAAAGTTGAGCTCGCTGTTGAAAGTCAACTCGTTAATCTTGGACAAGAAAGACCAAGAGTCTTTACAAATCTGAGACTCGAGGGCCACGTATTTTTGCAAAATACCATCCACTACTTTTGAAATGGCGTAAGTAGGTGAACCACGCCCATCAATGAGCGGTCTCATAGGGGGATTTTTTACATCCTTGTGGATTTTGGGTATTCCGAACAATGTTGGAAATCTGGGAAAAATTGTACACATATAGTCAAACATAGATTGGTCGATGCGACCATCTATAAAGAAACCATATATGCATGATTTTATGAGGTTGTAGGCCCTATTTATTTCAGATCTAGAACTAACCTGATATGTCTCATTTTCAAGTAGAGCTGACATACGAGCTGTATAGTCAAAGTTGTCGAAAACCACGAAACCACCCCCTTTGTCAGGTTTACATATTCTAATATTCTGAGATTGTATGTAGTTTAAGAACTCCCTTTCCGAACCTGAAAAGTTACCTTTAATGGCCCTTTTAGTAATGGCTAAATTCCTCAAATCAAGTTCGCAAATTTGTTCAAAAATTTGAAGAAGGGGATGAAGGGGTGGATTGAATGTACTAGCTACATGGAATTGACTTTTTGCTAAAAGGTCGTTGTTGTTCATAAAAAATATACCTAGATTGAGCTTTCTAGTAAACATTTTTAGCTCTAAAATAGTCCTAGTAGTGTCCATGTTGAACCAAGGGACATAAGTGTACCCTTTTGATAAAAAGTCTACAAAATCTGTAGATAAGGAACTATCAGAGAAGTTGTAAACTTTGAAGTCCTTGTCTTTGTTGAATATTATAACTGGACATTCAGTAACTGATTCGTTTACAATTAGTTCATTAATGTCAATGGTAGAGTCATTACCAATTCGTGAACCGTTAGCTTCAAGAGCAATACTTTCAGGCAAAGAATAGGTGGTGGGTGACACAGGTAATACAGCTAGAACCTCAGAAGAGAGTGAAGAAAGTGTCTCAGGTGGGGAGAAAGTTGAACCCTCTTCATCCATAGGTAACAAGTCGCCTTCCCCTGAAGCAACATTAATCACCTTGGTGGTTTCTGGCCCTTCTGATACTTCGGCCTGGCACCCATTGAATTGTAATTGTGAAAAACCTGTTGATACCTATTAGATTTGTCAACAGGGTCATGCTGTTGGTGACCACCTTGATTATATTGCCTGGAATTATAATTGTAGTTAACTCTAGAAGAATTCATAAGCCTTTCACTCCTACGTGGGAGGTCCTGACAAGGTTCATCAGTTATTGGACTATTAGGACCAAAATCATTGTCAGGTTGGTGTCTGGATTGCCCAGTTTTTTGTATTACAACTTGGGCAGGAGATGTAACTTCAGCCCCAAAATTTAGATGTAGGTCATTCGGAGACATGTCAAACAGTGAATAACCCAGTTGCCAAATCTGTGCTGGTGGAGGAGGTGGGTACGCGAGGCCCTTTTTGTAAGCCAAACTGTCTCGCTCAAGCTTTTTGACCTTATTACTGTTCAACTTTGAAAGGTGTTGGTTAATACTTGAAAAAATCCTATTGTAATCAAATTTGTATCTCTCAAATTGCGCATCTTTAGACACTTTAGCATCAACATCTTGGACAAAGGTTAAGATTTTGTAAGACATTATAGAGTAATGTTTAATCATGACTTCCAATAACTCAAAACCTTGTCGATCAAATAATTTAATCAGTTCCAAGTGGAAAGCAGAGTCTTTAATAAGACCTGTCGGGTACTGCACTTTGCGTAACCCTTTAGGAATTATTTTCAACTGTAGGCACTCTTTCAAATATGTAACCTCTAGTTGCGTCTTCTTGTATTTAAGAAGTAAATTGTCTAACAATTTCAAGTTCGCAACAATGTCAGTCTCGGAAACATTTTCGTCTGGTGTATTGTCAGATAGTACAAGGGATCTTTGCTCAGATCCAAAATTAAAGCTCTTATTTAACCATGCCGTAAGTGATAAAGCATTAGCTTCGTTACTCTGAATAGGGTTAGATACCAACCTTTTACTTTGAGAGTCAGTAATAACAAGCGACGAGTTACTTACATAAGCCGGTGTAGGTTGAAATATAGCAGGAAAACCATCAAAAGACATTGCCGATACTATAGCGTTCAAAGGTGGATTCGGTGATGAAACAAAGTTGCTCATCCGCTGGCCCTGGGTAATAGTATTCGAAATCGAAGCAGTACTCCCTGGCCGTTGAGCTGGAATAGATGAATCCACATCAGTAACGCGAACGACATGCTGCTCATCTTGAGGTCCGATATGGTGGTTGAAAGGCAAATGACGCTGATTGTTAGTGGCAGGAATGCCATTAGATTTTGATGTTTCATAGGTACCATTAGAATTTAATGTATCATCAACCTGTTCAGAGTTTAGAGTGATGTTGTTAGTCCCCCGCACTTCCACATCCTTGTTCAGTCGGAGCGAAAAGTCTTTCACTAAGGAAGTGTGTTTCGCATCCAGCTGATCTATCCGTTTACTGATTAGTTCAATTTTATTCAGTAACGCTGAGAAAAAGTTGTTAACAGAATCACCATCAGCAGTCTTCAGGTCGCTAGGCAAGTCAAGTTGAACCTTGGTCATAAAAGTAGTATGTGGCTCATTATTAGTGCCCAATGTAGACTGCGCTGGTTGAACATCCAAGCCAGAAAGAGCCGGAGAGTCAGACGCCATAACAAACAAAAAAAGAAACCGGCACTAGAACTGGTAAGAAACACAAAATGACAAACCAGCTTTCTGACTTAGAACTGAATATTTAATCCACGAATAAACACCAGATAGTATCTGTAAAAATCCAACACGGTACTTAAAAAACTTTAAAAACCTTAAAGCGCTTTTCGTTTGTCGTTAAGCAAACTTCATCAGAAAGTAATAGGTGAATTCAATAACCAATACTTTTAAATGAAAAAGTGCGGGAAAACTATTCTGATTTTAAAGCTGTACACTCCTAAAAAAGACCTACATGTAAGAGATATACATTGTTCATTTTTTATATAAAAAGATTAATTTAGTTGTAAATCATAAAACATGACAGTAGTAAAAAGACATGACAATAGTAAAAAAACTATTAACTCAGTGTCATAAAAAAACCCATCTTGTGTGACAATAAAATAAATACTTTTATAGATAGATCCATAAGTATTGAAATTATCTGTGTAGACTTTTCATTTTAAGTATGCAAGAGATGGAACATGCTTCGTTCAAACCTGGATAGTTGAAGGCATTCAGTCTGATCTGCCACAACAATTCCAGTTCTTCTAGTTTGAGCGAAGCAGGGCCGCCTCTAACATCTTGAACATATTGATCAATGGCCAAAAATTTAAATTTGTGTCCAGGGAATGAATGGAGATGTTTAGCCAAAGCATTGTCATGTTTGTTGTGAGACATTGCATACTGATGCTCATAGACTCTATCCCTGAGTCGACGCTCAGTCTTGCCTACATAAAATGCAAAGCAGTCAGAGCATTTGGCTAAGTAGACAAAAAATTTACTATTACAGTTAAATTTTGATTTCAACTTAAAACAGGTACCGTTAATCGTAAATTGGTTGGTACAATCTACATGTCTACAATGGTTACAATTCTCACACTTAAACGTTCCCGTAACTCTGGGGACAGGTTTGTTGCCACTCTCAATAAAATTTTTAATGTTTCTACCCTTACTAAATACAAAATGTGGTTTAGGACCAAGAAGACCAAAAATTGAAGGATTACTCCTAAACAATTCTCAATTTTTGAACAAAAGTTTGATAATAAATTTTGATTGAGCGTTAAATGCTGTTGTAAATGAACGCTGGAAAGTTTGTTCAAAATCCAAACTAAGGTCCCCTTGAGAAGTGGTACTTTGTTCGACAGGTTGTTACATCCAAACCAGTTGTCAGAGGTTGAGGTACTTCCTGTCGAACAAAGTACCACTTCTCAAGGGGACCTTAGTTTGGATTTTGAACAAACTTTCCAGCGTTCATTTACAACAGCATTTAATGCTCAATCAAAATTTATTATCGAAATTTTGTTCAAAAATTGGGAATTGTTTAGGATTAATCCTTCAATTTTTGGTCTTCTTGGTCCTAAACCACATTTTGTATTTAGTAAGGGTAGAAACATTAAAAATTTTATTGAGAGTGGCAACAAACCTGTTCCCAGAGTTATGGGAATGTTTAAGTGTGAGAATTGTAACCATTGTAGACATGTAGATTGTACCAACCAATTTACGATTAACGGTACCCGTTTTAAGTTGAAATCAAAATTTAACTGTAATAGTAAATTTTTAGTCTACTTAGCCAAATGCTCTGAATGCTTTGCATTTTATGTAGGCAAGACTGAGCGTCGACTCAGGGATAGAGTCTATGAGCATCAGTATGCAATGCCTCACAACAAACATGACAATGCTTTGGCTAAACATCTCCATTCATTCCCTGGACACAAATTTAAATTTTTGGCCATTGATCAATATGTTCAAGATGTTAGAGGCGGCCCTGCTTCGTTCAAACTAGAAGAACTGGAATTGTTGTGGCAGATCAGACTGAATGCCTTCAACTATCCAGGTTTGAACGAAGCATGTTCCATCTCTTGCATACTTAAAATGAAAAGTCTACACAGATAATTTCAATACTTATGGATCTATCTATAAAAGTATTTATTTTATTGTCACACAAGATGGGTTTTTTTATGACACTGAGTTAATAGTTTTTTACTATTGTCATGTCTTTTTACTACTGTCATGTTTTATGATTTACAACTAAATTAATCTTTTTATATAAAAAATGAATGATGTGTATCTCTTACATGTAGGTCTTTTTTAGGAGTGTACAGCTTTAAAATCAGAATAGTTTTCCCGCACTTTTTCATTTAAAAGTATTGGTTATTGAATTCACCTATTACTTTCTGATGAAGTTTGCTTAACGACAAACGAAAAGAGCTTTAAGGTTTTTAAAGTTTTTTAAGTACCGTGTTGGATTTTTACAGATACTATCTGGTGCTTATTCATGGATTAAATATTCAGTTCTAAGTCAGAGAGCTGGTTTGTCATAACAATGCACTATGAACACATACATAAATGCATGGATACCGCCTTACCCAATACAACCAGAACCCTCACCTCCAAAAAAGGGAAGCTGATCTGGTCGTCCCCTGCCATAAAGAAACTGTACAACAGAAGGTGGGAACCGAGGTGGAATATGGGAACAGAGGCACAAACACAAGGGTAGATTGGACATACTGCTGTCATACATTGAGACAGTTGCAGATGTCACTGGGTTTGTTGTAACATCCTTTATGAGGAATATGATGTCAGTAATACCAATGCATCAAAACCAATCCCTGCCCATGGTTATTAAAAGATACTAAACTAGCCTTGCACCAAAGGGACAAAAAATGGAAACAATATCAAAAACAAAAAACCTAACACCTTCCTAGAGTATAAGCAACAACAAAACTCCACAGAAAAAAATGAATAATTAAAGACCATAAGGCCCACTTCTCCAAACTCCAGTCCTTGCATTCAACAAATCCCAAAAATGTCTGGGACTCCATCTCATCCATGCTGTATCCTGGCAACAAAGAAAACCCACATCCAGACCCCAACCTCCCCAACCTTGAAACAGCCAGCCAGTTCAACTTATTCTTCATAGACTGCATAGCTAAACTATCAGCCTCTTTCCCACCCCCCTCCTCCACCACCACCCCCTCCTGCCCCAAACACCACTCCAATCATCAACCTTCCTCCACATCCATCTGCCTCAAGCCCACCCCCACAAGCACTATAAAATGACTTCTCCTCAAACTCAAACCTTGTCGCAATGCACCCGACAACCTTCCACCTACCTTCCTCAAAAAATTTTCAGACAGCATTGCCTATCCCATCTCTATTCTTATAAATAGAGCCATACAAGAATCATACATCCCTTCTATCTGATGCCATGCTTACATCATCCCCTTCTACAAAGGAGGCAAAAATATTGATACCACCAACTTCAGGCCTATTGCCATCCTTTCCCCTCTTTCTAAAATACTAGACTAAACAATACAAGCACAACTCATGGCACACCTAACACTAAACAATCTCCTCTCCCCTACCCAACACAGCTTCCGCCCTGGCCACAGCACCATGACTGCCCTTCTTTCCTTTCTTGAAATCATAAACTTTGAACGCGACTCAGGCAAGTTCATATCTACACTATTCCTAGATCTGTCAAAGGCCTTTGACACCATCTCACACACCCTACTTATATCCCAGCTCTCCACCCTACACCTCTCTCTCACCACCATCGCCTGGTTTTCCAGCTACTTGTCTAACTGCCAACAAGCTGTCCAATGGAAAAATTCAACCTCCCCCTTACTTTCCACACCCACAGGTGTTCCACAAGGTTCTGTTCTTGGCCCTCTTCTCTTCAACCTATTCATTAACAACTTTCACCAATACATCCCAGACTCATCTATCATCCAATATGCAGATGACTCAGCAATTATCTGCTCAGCCTTCTCCCTTCCAAGTTCCTAGCCAAAACCCAACTAGCCTTCTCAAAAACAGAGACCTGGATGCAGTCAAGCCATCTGGCACTAAATGCCAATAAAACCAAACTAATGTTTTTCCCCTACCAAAATCTCCATTGACAAATCCACATTCACCATGCAGAGCCAAAACTACACCCTCCTTGGAATCGTTCCCATCACCAAGCTTCTTGGCATCATTATTGATGAAGAAATAAAATTTGACACCCACATCCGCTCCACAATCAAAAAAATCCACCAAAAGTTAGGTCTTCTTTACAGGCACAACCGCTTCCTAAGCCCCTCTACCTGTCAAACTCTTGCATCCACCTTCCTACTCCCCTCCCTTCTGTATGGTGCCCCGCTTTTCACAAATTTCCATATTGGCCTTCAGTTGAAACTTGAATCCTACTACCACAAGATCTTCAAATTTGCAACCAATTCAAAAAACTCATCTCACCACTGCCCTTCCTTCTTCATCCTCAACTGGCTTGAACTACCCAACTACCTCAGTTACCTACAACTCACCATTGCCCACAAGCTCATCTTTAAACCTGCCAACTGCCCAGATCTCACCAATTCCTTAAAACTTTACATTCCCAACTGCTCACTCAGATCCAAAAACCAAAATCTCCTTCAGGTCCACAAACATGCATGACCTTCTGGCCATCTACCGCTGTCCCACTCCTTAGCTAAACAGTGGAACTCTCTCCCCATACACCTACATAACCTACCTAACCATACAAATTTAAAATCTCAGCTACTCTCTCACCTCATGCCCTTGCCACGCTCCAACTTAATCCCCTCCCCCCTCATTCCACCTTGCACTGACTCATCCAACTACCTCTACTATTCCTTCATCCCACCCAAAAATGAATTTTCCTCTCTAATACCTATTGTACTATACTCTCCATTCTCAAATATACTATGACCCTCTCCATGCATAATATTTTCCTAACCTACTAATGACTAGTAGCTATATATTTTGAAATGTTAAACCTACAATAGAGTTTATAACATAAATATTTACTTTATGTAAATGTTGAAATTTCTGTATTGAATTATGTCTTTTCATTTTTGTAACATTGTGACAAGCCAATTGCAAATATCATGGAGCTTATCTGTGAATGTTTAATTAGCTGTATGAACTATGTCCTTTTGTAACATGTGAAATATAACTTGCAATTATTGTGGAACATTTCTCCACAGGCCTCCACTGAAAATGTGCTCTTCTTGGCCCAGTGGACTTCTCTGCTCATCAAACTTAAATAAATAAAATAAATAAATAGATGTGAGTATTTAGTGATTGCATTCCCCAGAGTCTACAACTGATATACCAAGGACACCAACTGCCTGGTGAACGCACAACACATGAGAGGCAGACATGTGGCCTGTCTGTGGACAGTGTGCCAGTGAAGAGGTATGTAAGAGACATATCACTGTGAGTCATGAAGTCACACACTACATGCATGTCCATACAAACCCTGTCAAGCTATCAATCCACCATGTGTATAACAGCACTGATGACATAGAATCTGTTCACAAATCTGGGGATATGTCCCCCATGTTGGTTGGCTGTCTCCACATGTCCTGTCCTGTGATATATTGCCACCCACTGTATGCAAATCTCTAGGCCACCACCTCTGTAATGTCCCTCACACAGGCAAGGAAATGGGGCAAGGCCCACATTAAGGAATGTCCCATATGTCGCAACTAGCAGCAGTGTCCAGGCCCACAGCACAATACAATGTGGGCACCTACATAGTGGTATGGCTATAGCAATACCTAACATCTGCACATCTGTACAGAGGAGAGACAGAAAGTAGATAGCTGACAGGTTATGCATTAGGATGAATGTATTGAAAGATATACATCTGAAACTGAAAGGTATGCCATTACTACATGACAGCAGTCCTCAATGACATGTCCAAAAAACATAATAGTCTATAGTTAATATCAACATATCAGATCAATATCCAATAAGAGATACATATAAACATGCAGCTCAAAATTGTAGAAAAAGATACTCAGTACTCAGAGTCCTGCTTTGCATGCAGGAGTTTATGGTTCCAGTACTACAATCTGCAATCTACTTTTACTTGAAAAAGCACTGTTAAAAGTACTACCATAATGATACCATATGTTTTAAACTATTTCTGTCAATCAGTGCACTGTAACTGGTGTAACATGCAAGTGTGACTGCATATAACTTGGGATACTACCCATGTATGAAACAATTACAAAGAGAACAGATTGTGGTACTACCCATGTATATCCAGGTGTCCCATGCAGTATACTCACACCCCTTGCTACTGCAATGACAGCACATAGAAGCATTTTATGTACAGGGAATTAAATTTAATTAAATTAATTAAATTCTATCAGTCTGAAATGTGATCACTGTTTACCAATGCTAGGCTATGCTTAGCAGATGTAACCTTTGCTTGAATGTAAATGCTAAGCAGATTTGTGCACTAGTAAGCGAAGCCTACACGGTGTAAGCACCTATACGTTTAACCGTACGTTAACACCGCTTACCATCAGAAAAACCCACTTAAAACTGCCTTAACTGCTCTGTATCCAACAGTCCTTGTCCTCCCTAGCAATAGAGGAAACAGCCCTTGCAGGTCTTGAACCCAAGACATTGCACACCATAGCCTATGCAATTTTCCAGTAAGCCATATCAGCTGTAATGTTTGAGGATGTTTTCTCAAACATACCTTTCCTTAAAGCCAGTTTACAATAGAGAAGAGACAAGTGTGCAATTAGGAAGGATTGGTATCTATAAATATATAAATTTAGCTTGAGGCCATGGCTCTGGCACCAGTTGACTGCTTCTATGAGGCCCTTTTTGAGGATGCTTGTGTCGGCTGGAGAGTCGATTATGGTGCCCAGTTTGCAGTCATCTGTGAACTTGGTCAGCCACAGTCCTTCCATGTTGGCCTGTACCTCCGAGAAATATATACCGAACAAGAGAGGTCCCAGGACTGAGCCTTGTGGGATGCCACTTGTAACTGGTTTGGAGTCTGACATGGCTCCAGAAATTCTAACCATGTGGGTTCTGTCCTTGAGCCAGTTTGCAACCCATCTAGTGACATAAGGGTTTATATTTAAGCTGGTGAGCTTATCTATAATACCCGAGTGGAGTATTGTATCGAAGGCTTTTGCGAGGTCCAGGTAGGCTGTGTGGACCACCTTCCCCTCGTCAATGGCCTTGGTGACTGTTTCAAAGAAATCGACCAGGTTTAAGAGGCAGGATCTACCCTTAACAAAGCCGAACTGGGTAGGATCCAGTGTCTGTAGGTCCCCAATATCTTTATTTATGAGGTCCTTGATGATCCTTTGCTTTGCAGACAAAGCTAGTCAGGCTTATGGGGCGATAGTTTCCAGGATCCGTTGAGGCACCACCTGTGTGGAGAGGGACCACTGTTGCTGTACGCCACACTTTGGGTACATATCCTGTAGTAAGGCTGAGACTGAACAGTAGTTTTATGTTTGGGTTTAGCTCTTCTTGGAGTTTATGTAGGACGCAGCCCGGGACACCGTCTGGTCCCATTGATGCTGTGTTTTTTTTGCTTTGGAGAGGGAGGCTCTTACCTGAGCATCTGAGATGTCAGGGGGGCAGCATTCTGCTGGGATAGATATTTGCCCTTTTGGTGGGGAGGGGGGGCAGAAGTTTGTGCTGAACCTGTCAACTAAGATGTTGGCAATGTCTGTGGGTTTGGTGTATTTTTTGCCATTTTGGACTAATTCTGAGCATATCTGGGAATTCCCACCCAGGTTCCTAACATAACTAAAGGAAGCCTTGTGATTATCCTTAGTGTCTCTCGAAGCTGGCCTTAGATGATTTTATGAGTGCCCATAGTTTTTGCTAATACTTTTCAGAGATGACATCCCTTTTTGGGATTTTGCTCTATCATGTAGTAGCTTCCTCCTTCTATTGTATAGTTTGTTTATGGCTGGGGTCCACCAGACAGGACGTTTGTCTTTGGAGGATTGGGTCTTGGTTTTATTTGGGATTGCATGATCCATGTATTCCTGAAGGTGTTCATAGAATGCATTTTTAAAGGATTCTGCGGTCTGGGCCATATTTTCTACAGGCCCGGGGCTTTGAAGGATTCCACCTCAGTTTTGAGGAGTGTGAAATTTGCTTTAGAGAAGTTTTTCACTGTGGTTTTCTGGGCAGGGGGTGGGGTCGGGATGTGAATATCCAGTGAGATTAGTTTATGGTCTGATCTTACCAGTGAGGGATACACTTCTGGTCTGGAGCATAGAGTCCCCATGTTGGTGAGGATCAGGTCCAGTATGTTTTCCCCTCTCGTGGGAGAGGTAACAAGTTGTTCCATAGCATTTGAGTTTAAAAATTCTAGGAACTTTTGGGCTAGGGTGTTGGAGCTAGAGTAATGCTCCCAGTCTATGTTTGGGTAGTAGAAGTCGCCCAGTATAATGGTGTTTGGAGAGACCTTCATATTTTCCATTGTTCTCAGGAAGACCGAGTGGGGTTCCTGGGTTTGGGAGGGTGGTCTGTAGCAGGCTATAAACTGGAAGGCAGTTTTACCCACTGTTAGTTGCACATGGATAGTCTCTGATGCTTTGTGCTCTGCCACCAACATGGAGGTGTGGGTATCTTTGACGAATATTGATACTCCCCCTCCTTTTGTGGTTTGGTCCAAGTTTTGGGGCCGAAAAGCATGGTATGAGGTATAACCTGGTAGTGCTGGGGTGCTCTCGGGAGCCTTGAACCAGGTTTCTGTTACTGCACAGATATCGATGTTCTCCATTCTAAGGAGAGTTTCGAGTGCATGCATCTTGAGGTTTAGACTTCTGGCATTGAGTAGCATTACTCTTAGTTTCTTATCCCTTGTGATACCTATGGAGGTGGGTTTGTCTTTTGAGCCTTGCCTAAAAAAGGCACTATGGGGGTAGCAAGAGCCTTTGCCAATATCTGAAAGCCCAGGGGTGACAGGTGCAAGCCGTCCCTAGTGAAGCATTGTGGCTTATCGAGCATGTCATCCCAGGCTGACAGGCATTGGATCCCCTTTGAATGACACCAATACTTAAGCCAATTGTTGACACTGATCATCTTGTCTTCATATTGTGGCATCATTCTTGGTGAGGGTAAGATGCTACTCAAGGTCAGGGTCATACCGGCCTGGGCTACATGCTTAGAGAGCTCCTCTATGTCTCTTTTCATGTAGTCCAAGGAGGTACGTTTCAGGTCATTCACACCAGCATGGACAATGACTGAGTTATATTTGTACTTGCCTTGGAGTGACCTGAGTGCTTGTGTTATGTGGCAGATCCTAGTGCCCGACAGGCAGCTCACCATGACCTTCTCCTTGTTCAGCCTGGTGAGTGGGACGTCAGTGTGCCTGATGATAGAGTCACCTATTACAAGTGTATCAGGTGTGTTGTTTAGCCTTAAGGGCTGTGACTGTTCTGCACACTGGCTTTGTGAGCTATGTGTTGCACGTGTTTTGTTTTGGGGTAGTGGTTGCTTGGGTGTCTGCTTTGGAGGTCTCTGCTGCTTAGGCAGATTTTTATTTAGAGCCTCCGAGTATGTTTTTGTGTGTTTATGTGTTTGGTTTGCTGTTGTGGTATGTCTATGTGAGACTGGAATTGTAGTGAGTGTGGTTTCCTTCTCCTCCTGACTGGTTATGCCAGTACTGAGCTGAGAGAGCTTAGCCTCCAGTTTGGCTATATGGCTGCATCTCTCACATGTGTTGGAATTTGTTGGGAGGAGGAGAGGGTTGTCTGTGTACATGAGGCAGTTGTAACATTGCCTCAAGATTCCCAGATTCATCAGATGGACCGGAGAGGAGATTGACAACAGACCTTTGGACATGCGAGAATAGTATTGGGAATTCCTTTATAACTGAAAAAAGGGCCAATGGTGAACAAGGTACTCAAGGGGTAGTGCTTTTAATTTTTTAGTGCTGACTTATATAATTGCTTTAGTGAGCAAGTGCCAGGTAACTTAAATGCAATGTGTTACAGGTAACTTAAATGCAAAAATGACAAACAGTAACTTTCTTTCATGTGAAACAAGGAATAAGTAAAGTAAGCAATGCAGATATCACTAGGGATCCACAGAAGCACCGAAAAGCCGCATTTTAGGTGGAATTAGCGTTTCAGGGAAATAACAAGCAAACAAACAACAATCATACAAACAAAGCTAGATTCAGCAGGCCTGGATCTAGTCTATGCTACAGCAATCAAGGAGTACCAGTTTCAGTAAGAAACAATTCAAATATGCAGGCACTATAAGCCTTTAACCAGAAATTCCCAGCTCAGAAGGGCAGAGTTCAGCCTCTCCTCCCACAAGAGTGCAGACCACAAACCTTCTTAATGTAAAATAACTAACCTGAAGCCCAAGTGCTTAAACCAGAATTAATACACTTTTAGAATAACAGACACTGAGCCCTCTATCAGCAGTTCCCAACTCCAACTTAGAAGGATCTAAGCTACCTGTCCTGCCACCACAGTGCAGGCCACAAACCTTCCTAATGTAAAACAACTGGTCTGAAGCCCAAGTGCTTAATTGCTTAATCCAAAAGACTTAGAATGATAGCTACACTTTAATCAAGTTACTACCAAGCAGTAATAAATACAATGTATATATATATATATATATATATATATATATATATATATATATATATATATATATATATATATACATATGTGTGCATACATAATGCCCATACAAACATATGCTGTTGATAGGCCACCCACAACCGGGGCAGCATGCACAGCTGAATACAGAAGCAGCCATGACACTCACATCTGCCCCCACCAACAGTCCAAATAAATAGGTGAGCAGTACACTGCTACAAAATCATGACAGGGCATACACAATAGCCAGACATACAACATTCTCTTAGCAAAAAAAAATAAAATGTCTGAACATAGCAAAGAAAAATGCAACCAGCCAGTAATTCACACATTTTTATTATACTGTGATGTCTTGGCCAAAGCCTTCAAGGAATAAACACCACCAGAAATACATGCCTTAATCCAAAGAAGCAATTAACACCTAACTACATAACTGAATATGCAGCCTCCAATTGCACTCATCATTTAACCCCCTACAGGATAAAGTATCACAGTTAATATTAATACACTGAAGTCTGTACATAATTGTCTTTTTATGAATGTTTCATCACACTGAGGAACAAACGTTTTCAGAAACAGAACCTTGAGACCCACTACTGTCCCCATGGTGCAATTTATTCAAATGTACAGGTATAGAACTGACATATTTCTTATCAGTAATACGTCTGACATGTTCTAGCAGTCTTGTTTTGAAACATGTGTTACTCTCCCACATAAAATATGTTACAAGGCCATCCAAGAGCATTCCCTATACAGCTACCTTTTGAATGTACAGACTTCAGCATGTTTCCCAGCCATTCCCCTTAGCAGGAATTACAGCAGTAAATAATGATAGACCAGTATACCTATCCACCTACAACTGCATGACATCTGGACAAAGCCTGACATAACTGGTGGACAAAAGCCCAAATACACAGCCATACATGAAATATTGCTGTTATACACTGAGAAAGTTGCTGATGTTACAGGGTTTGTTGCAACATATCTTTTCTGAGGGATATAAAGTCAGAAAAAAATGCATGTTGCCATCTACATAATGCAATCACCAGAGTATGCTACTGATTTGCTAAGGACAACACTTGTCTGGGGAACAGCTCATACATAATAGACTAACCTGGGGCCATTATGTGGATGGCCCTACAGTTGAGAGCAATGCAGAGACAGAACTTTGTCAGACTGATAGCCATGCAGAAGTAGCATGTGCAGACAAACCCTGTTAAACTAGCAGTATTCCAAACATATAACAGCAATACTCACATTCTGCTCCTACGTCCTGAACCTTACCCACCATTTAGTTGGCTTGTCTCCATAAGTTTTGTTGTAAGAGGTAGTAGCCCACACAACTCCAGGATGTCTTCCTCACAAGTGAGGTAAAGGGCCAACACCCACATGGAGTACTCATTTTTAGGACTGTGTTGCCATGACATTGGTTATTGAAAGAACTACACAGCTGCTCTGAATGCAATTAGCAAGTGGGGAATTCCAATAGGTGTACAGGCCATCACCTGGTCATGAGCATCACCTACAAAAGTCATGTTGCCACCTATTCAAACCAGCTCTATCTCTGTAGTACACAGGGAGAGAGAGAGAAATAACAAATGAGACATAAAGTGGAAAAGATAAGTCAGAAAAGAGGTAAGTGAAACATGTAAGCAAGTAATTGAATCTAGTACTTGGTCTGTAATAATGGGAAATATAGTTTGGAGGAATATATGTCCCAAAAAGACA
This sequence comes from Protopterus annectens, assembly GCF_019279795.1. Lineage (NCBI taxonomy): Eukaryota > Metazoa > Chordata > Ceratodontiformes > Protopteridae > Protopterus > Protopterus annectens. The sequence goes on along the minus strand of NC_056732.1, from coordinate 397,982,622 downwards.
TGCTGTACTAATGTCCTGCTGAACAGCTGCTATGGCTATAGAATCTGCCCCTCTCTGCAGTGGGAGATATCACAGATATGCCTCTCAACTGTACAGATCCTCGCAGAATGTCCACATATTACCATCATGTATTTTTCTCTGTTCCTCTTGAGATCTGTACTTTACTGGCAAATAGCTGAGGATTCAAGTTATCAGGTGATGACAAACACTTGAGTTTGAGACTCCACATCTTTAAAAATATTCACTGTAATGCTAAATGTATCATTCTATGAACTTCCCATGTTTTTAGCAGGTATATTTAAAGTCTGTCCCTATTTAACCCCCCCATCATTTTAGGCATTGTCCAGATGTGATGTTCTGACAGGTTGTGAGGTGGGAACACAGCTCAGGAGCCTGACTCATCTGTGAAAGGACAGCTCATATATGACAACTGCAGAGGTGTCTGTCAAACAGTTGTGACTGTGCCACTGCTAGGCCAGTTAATGGAATGTTTTCCATATCCATGTTACCTGTGATCATGAGTATGACACGTTTGCCTTGTAAAGCTAAGACACCTATAGAGGGCATGTGCATAGTAAAGTACTGTTGCAGACATGTGCGTTGAACTGCCTGTGATATATTAACTTAATAATATTAAACTGTACAGTGTTCTGCTGGACAATAAGCACATTTGTGACTGATATCTGTAGACACATACACAAATACCTGTGTTATGTCACCCAGACCATTGACAGATCTGAGAGCAAAGGCATTGTAAAATAATAGCCTACCTATGACTGTTGGACATCTTCCAGGTTATCACAGTGATGTCAAAACCTACTATGCAATCAACGTACTAATGTATGGTGCAGCTATATTAATACAGTATGAATACTGATGTCTCCTTTGACACCCATTTATGTGTGCCATTCTCCAGATGTGCTGCAGTAACAGGTTGAGAAGTATGATTGAGCAGCAAGACTGTAAGTATTGTCTGCCATACTTACATTCAGTAGAAAAGTATAACAGGTATCCCCTAAGCACATGTATGTATGTATATGTTCAGCTGTAAGGCACAAAACTAATCACATGGGTTTCAAGCAGCCAGATAAATAGGTTGTGCATGTTGCACATGTGTGTTATATCAGTGTCAGTACATACAACATACATATATGTATATAGCTACTGGTGGTTGCATTGCCCTGACACTGATGTGGGTACTGGAGTAGGCATGATTATCAGGTATTAATCAGAGAAGTGCCCATCTGTGTTATGAGCCTCTGTCCATACCTACCACTACCAGCTATATGAACACCTATATACAGTGGATATTGCAAGTGCACACACCCCTGTTGGAATGCCAGGTTTCTGTGCTGTATGACAATCAGACCACAAAAGATCATGTCATAATATTTCTCATCTTGAATGTGACACTTAACCTGTCCAATTCCATTGCAATACAATCAAAGGTGTTTCTAGGAAGGTGAGCAACTATTGCCAAGTGAAGATGTGTTATGATGTTAGAGTCCAGACCAAGAAGGATGAATGCTGTAACCATCTCAAAAGGTGCATACACAAGTTTAATGGTGTGCTCACTCATTCAACTGGCTTATTGCACAGTGTATTATTTCCATATGTTTTTGCAAACCAGATTGTTATGTTTTCAATTGAATTGTACAGGCTATAGGTCACACTACAGGTGGGAATTGTTATGAAATGAGTTATTGTGGTGTCATGTTCCAATTGTACAAATACCAGGCAGTGTATCAGGGATGTGTAGCCTTTATATCCACTGTAGCTATATGGACACAGCAGTACCTGACCTGTATATCCAGCATCCACCAAGGTAGAGTAATCCCCCTTGGTGGACAGCAGCAATACACAAACCACATAATAGGTTGCTACATTGGCTGTACAGGGACACATAGTTGCAGGCAACAACTTTGATGTAAGTCCACCTATATTGGAGCAAGCAGGTAAGTTCACAGATGTTGTCCTGTAAGGCTGACTATGACTATGAATCAGACAGATCCACACCACCAAGGACAATTACAACCATGTCTCCACATATGTTGTAAGTCTCAGATGAAACAACATAATTCAACTTGTACTTGAGGTAAAGAACACCTCATACACACATGCCGTGGATATTGGCAACCTGCATCAAACACTTTACGTGGGAACATCACTACCCTGTCTACCCCAGTTGTACATGGAGATATGCACATCAACCACACTCCTCCCCAGAGCAATGGTGAGCATGTACATATTGCCTACTGATGGCAACAACAGCATATCTCCATGGGGCATACTAACATACTGTGTCTGCCACCTACATGAACTCAGGCATGTGCTTGGTGCTCCATCACACACCACAGGCAAACACAGACCTGCCACCATACATGCACCATCCATATGGAAGATGATCACTGTTGACCATCTACAAAGAAGTGAATGGGGGATAGAGGGTTATACAATCAATGCCAGTATTAGGTTTAGAACTCCTGCCTATCTAGGTATTCCTGCTTTAGTGTTACACAGTTATGAGATGTGCCACAGGGCTTAAACATTTCCAACTCAACCAAAGGTACTTCTGAGGTGGATGGCATCAACACATCTACCAAATTGGAGTGAAGGGAAGTATAAAGGGTAGTACATAGGTCAAAAATGGTATGAGCCAGATAGTACATAATTCACACACACATACACACTTGCCAGTAGTGGGATTAGAACTCCTGCCTATCTATGTATTCCTACTACAGTGTTGCACAGTTACTGCATGCACTACAGAGCTTACTGAATTTTCACATGGTCAAAGCTGCTGATAACTGCACAACTGTGGTAAAGTATTACAGGTGGCAGACAGTCTGCCTTCTTTTTCACCCATACAAAATGCTAGTTCTTTCTGTCTTGTGCTTCAACTAACATTATGGCTTGACACTTCAACAGGTTATTGTATCATGACATGTGGTACACCTGTGAGCCATCAGCAGTACTCTTTCATCACAGATGTTGTTCCAGTACTTACTAATTATGTCCACCCCTACTGGCATGTTTGAAGGGCGGTTATCTGTACTTTCACCCATTGACCTGGTGCACATGTCCATTCCGGGGCATTGTTGCAACTGCCACATGTACACAGAAACCCACCCCTCTAAACTCCAAACACTTAGACTTGTAAGGGTTACCCATATATCACCCGATGTGGACATATGCACTCTCCAGCAAATAATGGAGTAGCAGGTCAAGGGGATAAAATCAACGCCTGCTCAACACCATGTGGAACACATAGCTCACCATGACACCCACTTTGACTGCCATGACATAAAGTGAAAAGCCACACACCCACCTTCCCAGAGGCACTCAATGGACATCTACTCAAACAGCATAGACCAGCAAGGCAGACACCCACTCAGACACTGCAACATGGCACATGCCAAGGGACACATATTTAGCCTACAGTGTGCCCCCAACCTAAGCCCATAAGGCTAACCACCTTGCACAATACAGTGATCATGGGTAACTCAATACTGAGGCACACACATCCCGCTCACTAGGTTGAATATGGAGAAGGTAACAGCCAAATATCAATCGCATGTCAGCATCTAACACATGACAAAGCCAGTCATGTCACTCCACAACAACTACAAGTATCACTCCATGTCCATGTGGGTGTGAATGAATTGGGATACACCTCCCTGGACTACATGACAGGATACATGGTTGGAGTCTCTTACTATGCAGTTCAGGCAGGTGTGACAGCAGCCCTGGGCAGTATACCCCTGTCACCCAGAATGATGCTGTGGTACTGTCAACAGATGGATGACTGCGACATTGGCTTACATGATATGTGTCATTCTCAGGGGATCCAGGGCTTCTCTGCCTGGGATGGCATGATTGCCAGAACCCAATGACTTGCCATGGATGTCCTACATCTGTCACCACTGGGTTGCCAGGTAATGGCTATGTGTCTTGCCACCCCTATGGTGCCTTATTGGGTAGTGTTCCTAATGTTATTACCACCATAACAGCTACACGTGTATGTAATCTGAGGGTCATGCTGCTCAGCAGTGGACATCTAATTGTCAGGATGCAGTCACTCATAGCTGTTGTTGGAGTGGAGAACACATGTCTACTGTAGTGAAGGGGTGGTTCACAGCAGCAGACAGCAGACCTGCAGTATCAGGTTATGAATCATTCTGCAGATGTCAGTCCCCAAACATGGACCAGACCACACCTCCACAGGTGGTGTTGTCTCCATATTCATTATGGATAGGAGCACCTCCAGACTAGCATCCCATCATAATGCATTGGAGATACTTCAGGTACAACCACCTTGGGGTAATGGTGCTATTCAGACCATAGCCTGTTATGGGTCTACATCTATGTCCCTAGACTGTCAATGCACATTCCTCAACACCCTGCCATCTCTGATGGTCCAATGCAACACTGACATAGTATGAGTCTTCAACTACCCCTCCATCACCTGGGAAATGTAGCCAATTGCCAGTACAGTGGCCCAACACTTCTGGGATTCATCATTTCCATTGCTCTACACCAGCTCATACTGACACATGGAAGAGGATGCAACAGCCATGACCTGTGTTGACCACTTAAATATGAAACCATTGCTCATCCCCAGATGTCAATCCCTGCATGGTGAGATTCACACAGGCTGTAATCAACATGGAACTCAACATGTCAGCCACACTTCCCACAAAGATAACCACCTGGCAAAAACTCTCCAAAGCTGACTTTGCAGCCATAAAAACAGGGGTAGATGTCTTCACTGCACCCATGGTATTGGGATGTAGCTGCATGACTGTGGAATCATACACATATGCACTGTACAAACAGGTACATGAATGCATGGTACTAGCCAGAGCCAACAGAACCCAGACACTCTCCTCCAAACACTATGAGACAATGTGATGGTCCCCTGCCATTACTGATGTGCACATCAGAAGGAGGACACTGTTGCAGGGAAAGGTGGTGTTCCATGACTGCTGATCTCCCTTATTAGCCTCAAACACAACTTTGGATCCCTCATGGAGTCCCTGACAGGCATCTATGGCAGCAGAGGTGCAGCAGACATTGACAAGAGTCACAACAGCCATGATAGTTACATCAACAACCTCCACAGCATTAAACACAAGTGCTACAAATTACTGCAGAAAGCTAATACCTATCCTGAGACAACAGATATTGGCCACAGTCTTGGCAACACATTCAGTGTCAGCTTTACCCCTTTCTCCCCCCACAAGTGAAGTGATGAGTGAATGTGTTCTCACATGCTGTATCCCATGTCTGTTCTAGGCATCAGTGTATCACCAGGATGTGGACCTGCAGAAAGACCACAGAGTATGGCAGTGTGATTATAGGCCTGAGGGTTGTACATGGGTACATGTTGATGTACATCTGAGTAGAATGGAGAATAGTGCATGTTCTGGTTTACACACACCTCCAATTGCTAATAACCACAGTCACAGGGAATATTCATTAACCAAATACATTAGGATTACTGTTCACACACACACACTCACACACACACACACACACACACACACACACACACACACACACACACACACACACACACACACACACACTCACACACACATGCACACTTGCCAGCACTAAGATCCATAGGGTCATTGCTTCATAGGTGTGTAGTAGGTGAATGTGCCTGAAGGCTCTACAAGTCTAGCCCAAGGGAATACCTTGGCATCAGGCCACAAGACAATAGTTCCCAGTGTGGCTCAGAGGTGTAGTCACTGGAGTGGTCCTCAGGGGTGGGTATTGTATTTGCCATCCACTCATCCAGGTTTCTATTGTGGGAGACCAGTGATGTGCACTGCTTTCCATGTATGTGATCTATATTCCATAACATGGACAGTGTCTGGGTTGTGCGCATGTCCCACATGCATGTTCTTTGACATGTGGACGTGTACTTGAGGCCACTGGGGCATGTTGTGTGGACAGATTGGTATATTCTGATGTAGCATTCCTGACCTCATTTGGTGAGACCTGGCTATGTAACTGAGGTCGTGATTGCTCTTACAGTGACTGCATGATACGGGTGTTCAGTGAAGTTAGTGGCATCTGTCTATACAGGGCATGTGTATAAGGAATGGTATTTCCTTTATGGGGTATGTTTGCAGTCTCTGCAGTTGTTGTAGGCATCTAGTGGGGTACACGGCAAAAGGGCTACTGTACACATTTATTGGGCTATTGAGGGAATGGGACAGGGTGCCATGTCCTTTTACTTACTGGATAACACACAATCAGGAGAAGTAACACATCAAAGTACTTTCTGATGTCAGTGGCACTGTTGTGGTCAACAGGCATGTAGTCCACAGCTATCACACCGTGGGTACTATCTTTGAAGCAATATGCAGAGGAACTACCAATATACTGGTTGTTGCCTAGCCAAGTGTGTTTGTGGATGGCACGTGGGTGGAGAGTGGTCTCTGAGCAATAGAAGTGTTGCCTATATTGTTCACTAATCCATACTGTCACATTTAAGGCTGAGGATTGTCTACACCAGCATCTCCAGTGTTTCATGTTTGTTGGCCTTGTAATGTAGACATTGTGACATATACTAGGTCCTCAACATAATCATTTAGCAAAACCCACCCCAAACAGGATATTGATCCCAAATACACACTTGCCAGTATGGAGATCCAACCCCCTACCTAGCTATGTATTGCTACTACAGTGTACCGCATTCATTGCATGTGCCATGCAGCTTATAGGATGGATGTTGTCCCAAGGTACTTCTAAGATGAGGAACATCACCAGCCCTTGTAAATAATGGCATTGGGTGATGTAGTATGTGAGAGATTCCAAAAAATACTTTACCCTGCACACACACATTTGTATTTGTCAGGGTGGATGTTCAAACCTCTATCTAAGAATCTTTTTGGACCATTATGTTACGCATTTATGACATGCACCACTGACCTTACATGGTTTAGGACTAGCAACATGTACTTCTAAGGTGAATGATATCTGCAGGACTGCTAAAGTCAAACACTGAGATGTGTACTGGGTGTAAATGGAGCCAAAATCATTGAGATATGGACATACATATGTACACACACAAACACTTGCCAGGGATGAAATTCAAACCCATACCTATGTAGTTATTGCTACTACATTGTTCCACATTTATCGCACAAGCCATGAAGCTTACATGTGGGAGCGCTGTGCCACGGTATCTTTGAAGGTGAGTGACATCAGCAGCAGTGGTAACAGAGGGGTAAGGGAAGTGTTGTAAGTGTGAATGACCTCAAAATCAGGTCTCTACAAGGACATGCACACTCTCACACACACTCACATTTACACAGTTGCCAGGATCAGGAATGGAACTCCTACCTAACTAGCTTGCTACGCTATAGTATTATGCAGTCATCGCATGTGCAATAGAACTAATATATTAGAAAGCTGTCCAAAGGTATCTTTGAATGTGAGTCACATCAGCAGCAGTGCTAAAGGAGGGATACAGGAAGAGTAGTAAGTGTGAATGTCCACAAAATCAGGTATCAACAAAGACAGACACATTATCTCACACAAGCACATACATTTTCACAGATGCCATATCTGGGATTAGAACTTCTACCTAACTAGTAGGCTACATTATAGTATTATGCAGTTATTGCGAGCACCATGGAGCTTATAGGGCTGAGACTTCCCAAAGGGTTATATCAAGGTGATTGACATCAGCAGGGGTGTTAACATGGGCAATGGGAAGTGCAGTGTGTGTATGAATGGGCCATAAATCATTCCTCTGGAAAGACACACACACACTCAGTCACACACAACTTTACATTTGACAGGACTGAGTTGACAAATGCTACATGAATACTTACTTGTACTACCATGTTGCACAGTTACCAGAAGCACCACAGGCACTATAGGGTTGAGGGTTACCAAAAGTAATGTCTACAGTGATTGACATAAGCACATCATGTGATATAGGCCAATTGGATGTGTAGTGGGTGGAACTGGCCTCATAATGGGATTCTCTCTCTGTTACTGTCTGTCTCTCTCTCTCTCTCTTCCCCACATATCTGTGTGTTTATGTTTGCCATATTATAGTGTGTTGACTTTAGATATGTGTGAGTATTCCTATGCAGTGTGTGTGGGAAGCATAAATGGTGTACAGTTTGGCATGTGTGCACAGACATCTGCAAATGACAGATAAGTATAGTCCACTGTGTTGTCAGACATGGCCTTCATTTCTCTAATTGTATGAGTATGCCCAGTGTGACATTCTGTACTGAGTGTGTGAATACATTCCAGGTAGGGTTATATTCCAGTCCAGGGTTTGGTGTTCTACACCTACAGCTAGCAACTTGTTTCTGCAGGATGTTTGTAGATAGGTTGACAATATGCAGTCACAATGGACGACATTTAGGGGGCTACTGTAACTATTGCTGTCTGTGCTGCTTGTGTTACATGGTTGGTGTTAGCAGAGATATTCAGACATATGTACTGTTTTACACTATAATGTATTATGTCATCAACTCCTGACAGATATAATTATTTGCTCACCGTTATTTACTGGGAAATACAAGATGAATGAAGCTGAGTCCAGTATTGTGGGCTGCAGCCTACACATTCTGGCGCACTCCTGCCATTCTGGAGGGGTAGCTACAGACACTTGTTGATGGGTCTGTGTAAATGGTTCAGCACTTTAGTAGTATGGTGGCTAAGGATCCCCTTCTTGTACATATATAGACTTAACAGCATGGTCATATCCTGCTGTGTCCATACCTCTCAGCTGTACAGATTCACCCAGGTTACCCTGAGACAGGGCTCATATATCTTGTCAGTTCCCCTTTACATTGTGGTTTATGAGCAGGTTTGTAGCCACCCATTACTGGGTTTGCAGGCAGGGGTAGTATGGGCACACATCAGAGTTTCAGACTTCACACACTCCATGACGTCCATGCTTCTACACCCTCCACTCTGTTATTCTATCCTCTTCCAAACATTGTGCGAGCACTATCTGAGAAGTATCCCTATAGTTGGCTCTTCATCCCAGCAGTATTTATGGATTGGTCCACACTTCATGCACATGCATTTGTGTTCTGTTGACTGTGTTAGGTTGTTAGCTGGGATCCCATGAGATACCATACATTGGCACTATGGGTGAGGCACAGGCCTTTGACAGAGGATTGTAGGCCATTGCGTAGTGATGCAGGTCATCTGTAGCAGGCCACTGCATTCTGTCACTCCTACATTCCCAGGCTGCAAGCCAGTGGATTCCCCTGTGGTGACAGGGTAAGTGTGCGAGGTGTTAATGGCAATAGTTCCTGGCCATATTGATCTATTGGTCTGCATGCAGGCAGGGTGCTGCTTAAAGCTAGGGACACACCTGCATAGGACATCCCTTCAGCATGCTGCATTCTGTGGGTATTCCCATACAGAAGTGGGGTCATACTGTACTCATTCCCAACAGCAAGGATATGACTTGTGATAAATCTGTGGCTGATGGTGGGGTGAGCTGAGTGCATGTGTGATATGGAAGCTACTTACAGCTGACTCACAGATATACCTGGGACATTCCCCTTATACTGCCTTGTGGGGGGACATAGGCAGTCTCTCATTACTTCATAACTGTGCCTTTTGTGGTCTGCCAGTGATTGGCCAGACTACATCAGTATTCCATACTACACAGACAACTAATGTGCTGCTAACCTGTATATATAATTACAAAGGAGTGTGCAGTTGACAGTTACATTTTATGCACTCTGTCTAGGGTACTTCCACCTGTGTACTGTGTGTATGTATGGGCCCACATTCATGACATGTCCATCTTTCAGACGGCGACAGATATTGATATCTGGACAGTGAGTATGGATGACTGCTAACATGGGTATTGCTGAGAAGCATTGTGGTTGGCACTGCAGTTGTCGGAAAATAGCCCTGTCAACCACAGTACTGCCCATAGGCCACCAAGACACAACCCTCCATGCCTACATGCTGACCACTTCCAGACAATATTGAACAAACAACAACCTAACATACAGACCCCTGCATATTGTACACATGCAGCAATCCGTCCTGTAGCTCAGGCCAGCTCGGGTAATCTGTGCTCCACTGATAGTCCTCACACTTACATGTTACTGCATTTCTACATAGGATTGTGGCAGAGGGGCACACCTGATGACTTTAAACATTTGCTATGACTGTACTGGTATGTCAGCTACTTTGTTGGCTTCCATTTCATATTATATTCTGACCTATCATGCAGACTGTAGGCATATCAGTAGAGTACAGATCTTAGGTTTTATTGACCTATATTTCAGTTTCAGACTTCTTACCCTTCAGAACTAACATACAATTGCCAGACCTGTTGTAGTCTGTCTGTGTAGGTCTGGAGGGGGCTGTTAACCATTGCCATCAACTGGAGGCCTTACCCCAGCCTTTCTTTATGGTCATCTACACCTGTCCTGCTGGCTGAGGCTAGTGGTGGGTATGTGAGCCTCACTGACATGCATGTGTGTGTCCTATGGACACACATTTGGGACACCACATGTACTGCACTGGGATTAGTCACCTTGTCTAGTACTGCCTAGTATGTTGACACCAGTATTTTTTATGGACTTCATTCTGCCCATATAGGTGTCCACTATCTGCTGCCATCCCATTCAATCACCCGATTCCCTTGCATGCTAGCGTCCATACCATAGATACAACTATCAGAACATACTACTCCATTCAGTAATTGATAGGAAGAGTGACTTATCTTGTGGTTGGGACAGCATTGAGGATGGTGCTGGAGGCCTGACTATGTCAGATGCACATAGTGCACTCCCTATACATGTTAAAGTACAGGTAGCATCATGTTTGGCATACCTTTTACTGTATGTGTGAGTCAGAGAGAGGTGTCATTCCCTGGGTCCCTACCATGTCAGTGTGTGTGCTATGTGTTGCCAAGGCCTGGGCATACTGGGCATGCCTCCTTCTGCCTACATGGTCAGGCACAGGTAGTTCCTCCTCTGAGTCACTCTGTGCTTGTGATGGCCTTGGCAATGGTGGGGGGCTGTGTGGCCTTGTCCCATTCTGTTCCTGCTGCAGCTGTTTCCACAGGATCATATTGTGTAGCATGGCACATATGTGTACATGTAGCTGGAGAGTACTGCAAGGCTCCACTGGATATGTCCAGGCAACGGAACCGTGACTTGAGCATCCCAAACAAACACTCTATTATGATTCTAGTTTGTGCATGTGCCTCATTATGGAGTTCTTGTTCAGGTGTGTGTGCATTTCTCAGGGGTGTCATGAGGCATGGCACCAGTGCGTAGCCAGCATCCCCCACTAGGTGGCCATATGGGATGTCCCCACTGGCAAATGACTGGTACAGCTGTGAGTTATGCCAGATGTAGGAGTCATGATAGCTTCCAGGGCTGCCAGCACACACATTCAAGATAATGCCCTGGGCATCGCACATGACCTGGCAGTTGATGGAGGGGAAGCCCTTGCGGTTTATGTAGACCCTACCCCACTCACAGGGTAGTCCTTTGATGTGTATGTGTTTGCAGTCTATAGCACCCACTACCTCAGGGTATTCTGCTATTTTGTGGAAGAGATGCATATTGCTGTGCAATGCCTCATGGATGTTGAGGAAATATATGTGTTCAGCGGCATGTGCTGACATGGCATCCAGGAACTGGTGGAGTATCCTGGATACTGATGCCTGTGAGATCCCCATGATATCCCCTGTTGCCCTTTGGAAGATACCTATGGCTAGTATTCTTAAGCCTACATATAACTTGGTATCCACTGGGATGGGTTCTCCTCTGTTGGTTCTGTGTTTGAGGCAGGGCCAGCACAGCTCAATAATTTGCTGTAGAATTTCCTTGTCCACCCTATATTGCTCCACAATCTCCAGCTCATGTAGCCCCTGGTAGGTTACCCTGGGTCTGTACACTCTTCTCTTTCTCCTCATTGTGGGATGGTGATCAGTATTTACATCCTCACCACCCTCAGCCACTAGCACATATTGATGTATGAGAGTGATAGCAGCCCCTAACATTTTGTTAGTTTTGTCAGGTAAACGCTCCCCATCTGTATACACCAGTGGTGTAGAGTTTGTGGGAAAATCCAGACTGAAAGGTGTTTACATAGTTTATAGTAGTGTGCTGGGCTGCTGCCTATGTAATTGGCTGATTCTGATACAGTTCACCTGCCAGCTATGCTAGTTCTGCTTGATTGCCTTCCTACTACTGTTTTCCCTTCCTATTGCCTTCCTGTTTAAGCCCTGAGGCACGCCGTGCATACCCAGTGCTCAGATGTGAACAGACTGCCATTTCCTATTTTTTTTTTTTTTTTAAACCCAGTGCATGGTGTGCACACCCGTTTAAGCAGAGAAATCAGTGCTCAACAATGTGAGACACACCCCCTTCCTTAGCTTTGCTTAGCTTAGGGCAAACACGGGCCACAGAACTCCAATAAGCTTACAGCATGCATGACACACCCCCTTATGAGGTCATCCACCTCTTATACTTATACAATGGTGTTGTTGCACCTACATGGTTAGATGCAAGCTAACACTGAGAGGAAATCTGTGATTCAGTATCAATCCCCTCATTTACATAAACCAAAATGTTAATTCATAGTTACCAGACACACTGAGCCTTCCCCCTTAGCAACCACTATTCACTGGTATTGTTGTCTTATACATGCCATTGACTATTATGGCAAAATGCTGATTTGGGTATAAAATCTTATTTCCCCTTTTTTTCTTATTTTTGTGGCTATCCCATTTGTGCACTGATGCCCTACACTTAAACGGCCGAGATTGGCCAAAAAAAATAATAAACTTGTTTTTATAAAATTGCAACTATTTTCATGCCAGTGGTCATATATTTGGCCATTGGCATGCCTACTACATTAAATACATGCTTTCTTTTGAGCTGTCCTGCCTCCATTTTGTAATTTTCAGAAATGTATTCGGTTAATAACCGAATACATTACTGCAGGTTACACTATTCCTGCACAGATGCTTGCCTGCTTCCTGGATCTCTAATTCACCTCATTTGCATGGTTTTCACCAGTAAATGAGCTAATTAGCATATAGCAGTGGTGTCCATGCAGAAATAGTGTAGGAGCACTCGAGCACATCCCGGGAGCTCGTTCCTGGATCGCTCATTGGCCATATTGCGTGCAGCAGCTCTTGCACTATTCCTGCATTCCATGCAGAGCTTGCTGAATCCGGGAGAGTCTACCTTGCATTATGTATGGACTGTAACTGTTTCTATGTGGGGAAGATGGAACAGAAACTGAAAAATAGGATAAGTGAACATGTTCATAATATTCTTGATGTTTGTGAAACAAATGCCTTAGCTAAACATATTTCACTGACTGTAGGATATACTTTCAAGTTTTTTGTATTAGATGTTTTATCTGTGTCTGAAAGAGGGGGCATGATCTTATATTCTGGAAAAGAGAGAATTATCCTGGCAGCTGTGTTTAAATTCTTTGTCTTGGCCAGGACTCAGTGACTATCTCTCTAGTTCTAGTTTCTTAAATTTAAAAGCACTGGAAAGGTAAAGTTAGAGTACAAATAGGATTAATTGCTTTACTTTTTACAAGATATTTTTACATTTATATTTTTTTATGGATCATTTAAGCTTAATTTATGTTTACAATTGCATTTTATATGTATACTGAGCTGGGCTGTGTGCTTGTTCTCTGCTTGTCGCAAGGGGGTATAGTTTGAGTAAGCAGTGCTAACCGCCCCGAGAAATGAAATGATGTCACTGTGCTTTAGTATTTAAAATGTTTTTCGCTGTTTTAAATTGTATCTGATGAAGTTCCTGTAATTTTAACTTTGGGACGAAAGTGCTTATTTTGTGAAGAATAAATAATTTTGTGGATTTCTACTTCTGGTCTGCCCTGTGTTTGCCATTCTGGGTTTTATTTTGGAATTAGTTACTAAACAAGGATGTCCAGATCTATATTAGATATTTGAACATTTAAAAGTTCGAATCACTAAAGAACGAACTTTAGTGATCAAACTTTTAAAAGTTCAAATATATATAAAAATAAAAAAAAAACAAAGCAAAAAAAGAAAAACTAAAGGGTGTAAGCAAGGAGGCAGGCCCCCCTGCACCCCATGTGGGGGCTGTGCCCCCCACACCCTCTGATACTTAAATATACCAACTCCAAGATCACACTACAATGTAGGAAATGGGAAATTTTCCATTTCTGCACTGTAGCACACTGAAGTGCAATCTCGGAGTTGGTATATTTAAGTAGCGGAGGTGTAGGGGATGCAGCCCCCCACGTGGAGGTTGCAGGGGGGCTTGCCCCCCTGCTTAAACCCTCTACTTTTTCTTTTTTTTTAATATTGTTTTTATAGATATTCAAACTTTTAAAAGTTCAATCACTAAAGTTCATTCTTTAGTGATTCGAACTTTTTAACGTTCGAATATGTAATATAGACCTGGATGTCCCATGTTACTGATTCTATTTGCTCTGGCTATTGAAATATTGGCAGATTTAATTCATAACAATATAAAAATCAAAGGAATAGATGTTTATGAACCAATACAATTCTAAAGTAATGCTATTTGCTGATGACTTATTACTAACATTATCTAATACAAAAGAGACATTAGAAGAATTAGATATATTAATTGACAAATTTTACATGACTTCAGGACTCCATTTCAATAAATCAAAATCAATTTTTTTATTTTTAAATAAAAAAAATAACTGCAGACTTAGGGGGATCACAACATAGGGAAACAAGAATCTACCTTAAAATATCTAAGAATTGAGTTATTCAATGATAATAATAAATTAGTCTCAAAAAATTACAACAATATCATCAATACAATTAAAATCTCTGTGGAAAAGTGGAACAAAATAATATTAACATTGGAAGATAGACTACAGTTAAAAATGGTTTACTACCCAAGATCCTATATATAGCTTTGGCAATGCAACTGTTACCAGAAAGGAATATACTTAAAGAAATAAACTCATGCCTAGTAAAGTTTTTATGGTTTCCCAAAAGAAACAGAATAGCTTTAATACATCATATCAAACCATGGAAACAGAGAGGATTAAACTTTCCTGATATAGAAACACATATAAAAGCATCAACATCTAAAACAATATCAGATTGGATAAGTCCAAATTGCTCTGCAAATTGGAAAGAATTACTAATCCTAATACCAATAAATGAATTTGATTTACAAAAAATTTCAAATAACAGATAAAAACAATTTGCCATGGCACATATTATGTATTAGTATGCAATATATCATAACTAAGCCCACTAATTAATTATTACATTGACTCATTTAGGAAAATTATTAATGCAGATATAGATTTAAAAGTCTGGTTTGAGCTTTTAACACCATTTATAGTCACAAAGAACTTTCCACATAAAATATATAGAGAAATTATTAATTCCTGAGAACAGAAAGGATTTGTTTGTTGGCTCCAATGTATCAAAGAACTAAAAGTTTTAGATATGCAAGTAATAAAACAACATACAAAATTCCACAACAGGACTGGCTAACTTTACAGAGTATTTTGTCATATTCCTAAGATTTAAGTAGAATAATTAAAAATTCTTCATTTAAAGAAATACCTACATTTACGAAATACATATATGAAATCATATATAATGACTTGGACATGGAAAACAGTATTTCAAAATTTTACAAAATACTGATAAACTATAAAACAACACCCAAAACCTCATATTGGAAATATATAACAAAAGGACACTCAATACAGTTAACTGAAGATATGAAAACAAATAGTTTATTATTGATAAAATATACATCCTTTATACAATACTGGAAAGTTTTTAATTGGAAATGCTTGCACGGAGCATTCTTAACCCCAGACAGAATCAGTAAAATTAGTTCTTCCATAAAAGGAATATGTTGGAGATGTGACCAAGTACACAAAGCAGATTGGAACCACATTTTCTTTGTGTTAAAATTAAGTCATTTTGGAATGGTATTAATAACTTTCTACAAGCTTTATTTAATGAATCATTTTATTTAACTAAAGCTCTTGTATTATTAAATGTGAACGAAGGTCCTCATTTGAATAAGTTAAACATGTATCTAGCATAGACTATACTTGCAATTTCAAGGAAGTGTATAACAAGAAAATGGAATACAAACACAATATCAAAGAACTAAGAATTCATCCAAAGCTATTTATCAACAATCCTTGGGGAAAAGTCTTATCGTTGATTGACACTATACAATAATTGATCAGACACTCTGATAATGGATTGGACAAACCTATAAAGTAACCGTATACATTAAGATCTGTTATAGTGTCAGGGTAATGTAAATAGTTTACATAGTTTTTTAAGATGTTCCCCAGGATTCAGCAAACGTCCGTGCAGGAATAACTTATTCCTGCATGGAAGGGACCATTCCTGTGCAGCATGGCAGAGCACCATGAATATGTATGAAGACGCGCTGCCATGCTGTAATACGTACATGGGGATGTGTACGAGTACAGGGGCATGTTTGAGAGCAGTGGTCTCACAGTACACACGCCCCCTGCACACTAGAATTGCCATATGGCAATTTAAAAAGAGCGAGATCGCTTGTTATACCTCTAACCCATTACATAAAGAAATTTGGACAAAGCCATAAGGGACAACTGCTAAACATTTTACTGTTACAAACTTGGAAAGTTGATAGAATAACAGGTTTTGCATTAGCATGAATTTTTTGAAGGGTATGAAGCATAAAATGCAAATTTTCTGTCATTACTATCAAACATCAAGCTGTAATGATGTGCCAGACAGCCACAAGTTTATAAAAAGTGGACCAAGAATATAAGGGAAAAATCTGGACATACTGTGAAGTTATATGCTATCAATGTTTGCAAAGCATAGCCCCCAACAAATAAATCTTTTTTGTTTTCACATCTGCAATAAAGTTTAAGCATAGCTCTGTGGGTGTGCTCATTGCTTAGCTATGCTTAGCCATTTTAAACAGCATGAGAAGATAAATAGCAATAGCCATCCAGCATAGGCAGTAGTGCAATAGTCTAGAGGTAAGAGCATACACCTTGTATGTAGTCATACACAGTTCGAGCCTCATCAAAGCCATTTCCATGTTGTATGTGAAATCATTACAATTTTATTTGTATATTATGTAGCAAGTAACTTATATTTTTCAACCAGAGTAGTGTATTAGCCCTAGATGTGAGGTGTCAGTGTAATAAAGTTGTGAAACCCCTATATAAACATGTGCCACATACAGTATAGTTATACAAGAATAAATGTAATAAAAGCACACTGGGGGATGTTAGGAAAGGTAAACACATTTATAATATGTCAGGAATGATGAATTAATCCCATACTTGTGGTAGTCCATAAAATAAAACATAAGCAATACTAAGCATTGCACAACTATGTTGACTGGGTGTATGCATTATGTAAATATGAATGCTAAGCAATGAGTAGCCCAGCTAAGTGGATTTGCCCATTGGTAAGCAGTGCTGAACCTGCCCCTTTAAACACTGCCAACCTTAGCTAAGCAGGTTTGCCCGTAGCTTAGCTAAACTCAGCATATTCCAAACCATCCAATCACAGCAAAGTGTAGGAAATCGGCCATATTTAAATCTCACAGGTGGGAATACAGCTCATAACTGGTTGTAGCTCCCCACTGTAGGCAGTATGGCAGGTGTTGGAGAGGGCATGCGCTTTTGGGCGCAGCGCTGGGGCATACACAGTTCGAGGCTCATCAAAGCCATTTCCATTTTGTATGTGAAATCATTACAATTGTATTTGTGACATTGAGGCCCTGTACTTCATGGCAGGTATGTACTCAAGAAGAGTGAATGCTGTCAGTACATCACAAGCTGCCTCCACAATATTTTATTTGGAGTGTGTGTGCACATATGCTTCCAGTGTTTTGTAAGGTTTCTATTTCCCATATTTGTTGTCCTAACATAGGATTCCATATTACACATTCATTGCTCGTCACATTACATGTTGTAAAAGCTGTGGAATGTGTTATTGTGGTCTGCCGTTGTATACATCAGGAACAGCTGCCATTGTAATAGTGGTGTATATACTGCTGTATCCACTGTTTAAGGGCAGTGTTTCATACATGTCCCTACTGTAGGCCGTTTGTCCCACCATTTTGTTTACCTCTGTCCACACATCTTGCACTGACAGGTTGTGGGGTATACTGCAGGAATCTTACATACCCTTCAGATATGCCACCATGGTGACCACTGTGATACAGTGCAGTTAACACCAACAAAAATGAACATGCACAGCATGCATTATGGGTAGGTGTGTTAAATCTGTGTATGGCAAATAGCATGGCCTTAACATGGCTGGTGTATTGGCAAACCTGAACAAATCAACTCCATACTCACCAGATACAGGCTGCTGTCCCAGTTGTATACCAAAGGGACCTAAATAGTTGTGTGAGAGAAGTAATGTCAGTAGCCACACCTGTGGCATTAGTACAGGGTGGAAGCAGCATTTCAGCACATCAACAGTACAAATCCCAATACTAAGGATTATGCACATCTGTGCATTACTACAGTCCAGCAACAGACTATCTTATCTGACATATGTGTGTAGATACTTTACAGATAAAAATGGATAATCAACAGTGTTCTAGTAATGTGCACTAGGGCCTTACCTGCACACTTCTTGTCCATTGTGTGGGTGGCACCCACCTCCACAGTGCTGTCTTCAGCTTAATGGCTTGTCTGGTGGGCGGGTGCCCCAAGGCTGGTGAGGAATTCCTCACCATGTGTCAGTGGGCACTGGATGGCCTGACCCCCACCTGTGCTAGCCGGTCCTTTGCAATGGCAGCAGCATGCTGACGGGCATGTTGGATGAGGTCAGTGCAATGATACCGCACCTGCTAACAATTTCGGCTGTTCAGGCCGGCATCATTTACCCTGTGGACGAGCTCATTCCACAGGGCGGTCCTCTCCTTCAGATCCTGGGCTCTGCAGCTGAATAAGATGCTGTGATGATGTATGACATATTATATGATGTTCTCATTTCCTATTTTGGTGAATGCTGGGAGTCGTGGACATTGCATATTACCTGGAAGACATAAACAGGAAGAAAGGTCACAGGACCTCATATGGTTGTCCACTTGCATATCAACAGTGGATATTACTTGCAAATAATCCAGACTATACCATAGCACCGTAAGCTATCATGGCTTTGCCATCTTGCATTAGACTCCTGTTCCTGACCTGTATAGTTCCCCCAATGTTGGACACTTAATGGCATAATCCACTATTCTCCATTAATTTCTGTGTAGAGGGATGACAGTGGCTATCTTTCATGTGGATGGTGTTTGGATGGTGGCAAGTCTGTGTTTGACTGTAGTGTGTGATGCAGCTGTGAGCACATGCCTGAGTTCATGTAGGAGGCAGACTGTGATATTTTCATGTACCATGGAGACTTGTTGTTGTTGCCATCAGTCGGCATTATGTACATGCTCACCATTGATGCAGGCAGGAGTGTGGTTAATGTGCATATCCTCCTGTGCAGATGTTGTGGACAGGGTGGCACTGTCCCCACCTAACTTGTCTGATACAGATTGCCTGTATCCATGGCATGTGTGTATGAGGTGTGCTTTACCCCCAGTACAGGCTGAATTGTATTACTGCCTCTGAGACTGACTATATATGTGGAGACATTGTTGCAACTGGCCTTGGTGGTATGGATATGTCTCATTTATAGTCATAGTCAGCCTTACAGGAAGTCACCTGTGAACCTACATGCTTGCTCTGATAGAGGTGGACTTGCTTCCATGTTGTGGTCTGCATCTATGTGTCCCTGTACAGCCACTATAGCAGCCTATTATTTGCTTTGTGTATTGCTGCTATCCATCAAGGGGGATTATTCTATAGTTGGTGGAGGCTGGTTGTACAGGTCAGGTACTGCTGATTCTATATAGCTACAGTGGATATAAAATGTACACACCCCTCTTACAATACCTGGTATTTGTGCAATTGAAACATGACCCCATAAAAGCTCATGTCAAAACAATCCCCACCTGCAATGTGACCTATAGCCTGCTCAATTCAACAGAAAACATAACAATCTGTCCTGTGAAAACATATGTGAAATACTCAGTACAGTAAGCCTGTTGTGTAAATACCTGCTGAGATGATTACAGCATCTATTTGTCTTGGTTTGTACTCTAACATCATGTCACATCTTCAGTTGGCAATGGTTGCTCAACTTCCATGAAACAGCTGTGTTGCTTTTTCAATAGAATTGTACAGGTTATGGGTCACATTTGAGGCGAGAAAGATTTTGAAATGACTTTCTGTGGTCTCATTGGCATACAGCACACAAACCTGGAATTCCAACAGGGGAGTGTACACTTTGGATATCCAGTGTATATGGGTGTTGATATAGCTGTTAGTGGTAGACATCAATAGTGGGTCATAACACAGTTGTACACTTCTCTAACTACTACCTGATAATCATGCCTACTGTAGTACCCATATCAGTGTCATGGCAATGCAACAATCAGTAGCAGTACACATTTTATTTTGTTATATGCAGTGACAGTGATATTACACACATATGCAACATGCACATCCTATTTTCCGAACTGCTTGTGACCCATGTTATTACTTCTGTGCCTTTCAGCTGAACATACGCATACATACACATGCTCAAGGGATACCTGGTATACATTTGTGTTCTATGTCAGTATGACACACTGTATTTACAATCTTGCAGCTCAATCATAAGTCTCAACCTGTTATACCAGGACTTCTGGGCAATGGGCCACATCAATGGGTGACAACAGGGAAATCAGTATTGATAACATTAATACAGCTGACATAACACAAATATATGTGTATGTGACTACAGATATCAGTCACAACTGTAAATATTGTCCGGCAGAACACTGTACAGTTGAATGTTATTAATTCCATATATCACATGCAGTTTAACACACACATCTGCAACAGTACTTTACTATGCATATGCCATATATGGGTATCTTAGATTTACAATACAAACATGTATAATACTCATATTCACAGGTAGCATATGGATATGGGAAACATCCCATTAACTGGTCTAGCAGTGGCACAGTCATGACTGTTTGACAGACACTCTAGCGGTTGTCATATGTGAGCTGTCCTTTCCCAGGGTGAGTCAGGCTACGCAGCTGTGACCCAACCTATCCACCTCTTAGAGCATCACATGTGAAGAAAGCCTAACATTAGGGGGGATATATAGGGACATATCTTAAATATGTCTGTTACAAACCTATGAAGTTTGTAGCATAATACATTTTACATTACCATGACTGTTCTGAAGGTGGTGGGGTCTGAAACTCATGTGTAAGTTATAACCTTATTTCTTCCACCATCAGCTATTTGCCAGACTAATATAGATTTTTGGAGGAACAGAACAAACACTGTGTGTCTGTGTGTGTGTGTATATATATATATATATATATATATATATATATATATGTATAAATATATATATATATATATATATATATATATATATATATATATATATATATATATATATATATATATATATATATATATATATATATATATATATATATATATATACACATTTTCCCTACTGTTGAATGATTGTGCTGCATGATATGTTTGAATAAACATCAGACATATCTACAGTTCAGAGGGTTTAGTGGTGAGTTATTGTGGCTAGGGTGTGCAGGGTCTTGGGTTCGAGACTTGCAAGGGCTGATTATTTTGTTGCTGCGCAGAACAAGGGCTGTTGGCTACAGAATGATTAAGGCACTTTTAAGAAGTTGTAAGTGGGTTTGCATGGGTTTGCTTGGTGGTAAGCAATGCTAACTTCCGATTAATTATGCCTACACACAGTTAGCCTTAAAAAGTGCTTAATCTGTCTAGGTATCACTTAGCACCATGCAGACAGGCTTGCTCCTGCTTACTACTGCTTACTCCCACTTACCTCCATGCTAATTTCTTTAAAAGAAAAGAAAAAAGGGATGATAGGAAAGTGGTAAAAAAGGGGGCACAAAAAGGGTAAAACAATATGAAAGATAGCTAGGGATGTGCAGGATGGATGTAGGGAAGGTCCATAGCTGTCATATACACTGAATTTGGAGGTACATTTGGATACTCAAACCCCTAAGAGAGAGTAGTGAGGACAACAATAATGTGTTGTGAAGCCATTTAGACAAGATTACATGTGTCCAGTGGACACGTGTGCAAAATGGACAGCTATGTTTGGGTAAAATTTTTTTTTGGGAACATATTGCCCTTTGTTTAAGGTGAGAGTGGGATGTTGGGGAAGAATAGTAGGTATATTTGGGGAGGCAGGTTGGGTAGGAAGACAGACAAGACAGCATACAGGGATGGTATATGACACATGTGGGGGGTAAACACGTTGGACATGGAGGAGTGTTTGGTAATTGGAATCCCACGAGCCCCCAGATGGATACAAGTGGACTGAGGTCCCCACCCATGAGCAGTTATCACTGCACCTTCACGGCCCCAAAGGTGGCTGTGCTGGAGGCTGAGCAGGAGGGGCAGGCTGACCCTCTAATTGCACCATGCAGCCCTCAAGCTGGCGTAGCAGATCTGCAAATTCCTTGTGGAGCTCACTACATACCAGACCCTGGACCTGGCATTGGGTGACAGAATCCTGTCTGCTCCCAAGCCCGGGGGGGGGGAGAGCCCCATCTCCTGAGGTGGTTCCACCCGAAGGTGGTGCAGGACCAGTGGACAAGGAGATCCTGGGGTGAGTTCCAGACATGCTGGGACCTGGTGCCATGGCCAAATGAGGCGGGAGAGGCAGATCCACTAGGATCAGCCTTCCCTGACATGCTATGATGTTGCAGTTTTAGAACATATGTTGGTTAGTAATGGTAAACATATTCCACGATTAGTTATAACAGCGTGCATGAGGATTCCCATTAACCCAAATTAACAGATTTGAAACATTTGCATAGCCAACAGAACACATGCATATATGGAACCACAGTGGGCATTACACCAGCATGCAGGTTACATTGATAGCAACAGGCCACCAATGATAGTATTTGAATAGGGAACATTAAATGGAATACATTTCAACATTTGTAGAACAACAGGATACATGTCCAACAGTTGGTTTGGTGGAAAACATACCCATTCATTTATGTATTTAGATTATTGGTGAAGATAAGGTGGGGGAGAGAGAGATATGTTAGTTAACAAATGTAGATTCTTGCAGTGGTCACAGCTTTAATGATCATTGCTTTACTCCTTACTCTACCGGTAATATTACAACTATAGCCTTGGGTTGGGCAGTAGTATGTTTGTAGACAGTATAATTACAGCCTTTGTATAGCTACTTTTAACTTTCTATTACCTGGTAGACCTGTGGAGGGAATGTTTGTTAATACTACATGACTGTTTCTGCCCACATTCACATAGTTAGGGTTACATATGTGCACTCATACTGTGCGTGTGTGTTTGTGTGTGCCACTGACACACTCTGCCTTGATTTCTATCAGTCACCCTGGTTGTTGTTAGCAGGAACCTGTAGCTGTGATAGAATGACAGTTTTGAATATTTCTTGGGGGAGACCACTTGGTGTATGCACTTATCTTGCTGTCATTTGCAGCCTTGGGATTGGACCATGGGTGTTGGACACAGTATAACTACAGCCTTCTTGTAGCTACTTTATACCTTGTCTTACCTGGAAGACCTGTGGAGGGAATTTTTGTTAATACTACCTGACTGTTTCTACATATTTTCACAAAATTCTAGCTAAAACTATGCATACAGCTTACTACAACTCCCAGGATTCGGACCATGGCTGTTTCTGCTAAAAAATATAACAAGTGGGAGTTTCATCAGAGGGAGCTGCTGAGAAGCTGCTGTGTCTTCCTTGAATGATTTATTTCTCATTCTCTCTTTGTTGTACGATCTGACCTTGTAATTAAAACATTCTTATACATACATTCCTATACATATATTTTCACATAGCACTGTGTGGAAAATAGCACTGTGTGGAAAACAGTGGTTAACACAGCATTAGTATTCAGATATCAGATCTTGGTGCATGACATTTGTAATATCAGTTAATCTTATGTGTTATAGAGGCACTAACCTTGTCAGATGAAATTTGATTGTTTAATGCTTTAGAACTATAGTTGCTATGCATAACCTGTACACATTTCAAATCATACCATAGCAGAGTAAACACAACCAGTCCAGGGTTCTGAATTTTATTGACAGGCACTTACATGTTTATTAATATATGACCTATATGAGACTATTACTGTAATACTGTCTGCTTTATTCAGTACAAACCATACAGATTTTTAATAATGCCAGGTGATATTCTACTGCTTTATATTTATTTGGTATGAATACTACAGGCTAGATTGTTACTCACCAGCCTCACGACGCAGCCTTTGCAACCTGCTGGCATGGGCTTCCTGGTTCACAACCTGCTCAGCTGGAGCTGTAATGAAGATAGAGAAACATTTATGCATACCTATCCATCACATACACAGTCTGGCCTCTGGTAAACAGTTATTGCTATGAATACTTACACACTGCTGGGACATCTCCCCTCTGTCTTACTTCTAGGACCCACTGTTCTAAGAGCTCCCTCTTCCTCCGCTTCAAGCCGGCATAGTAGTGCCGGATCTGCCCACCAGTCCAAGGGATACCAGTGGCACTGTTGAGATCTCAGTTGAGACTTTCCCAGGCTTCCACTTTGTATTGAGAGCCTCGGTACTGGTCCTGCAGCAGTCTCACATCATGTTTTTTTACAAGAAGTCCTACCATGACCTTGGACTCCTGTATGTCCCAGCGCTGCATGCAAAAGGGCATGCCCTCTCCATCACCTGCCATACTTCCTACAGTGGGGAGCTACAACCTGTTATGAGCTGTATTCCTGCCTATGTGGTTTAAATATAGCCAATTTCTCATCCTTTGCCATGATTGGACGGTTTTGAATATGCTGTGCTAAGCTACGGGCAAACCTGCTTAGCTAAGGTTGGCAGTGCTTAAAGGGGCAAGTTCAGCACTGTTTACCAATAGGCAAATCCACTTAGCTGGGCTACTCATTGCTTAGCATTCATATTTACACAATGCTTACACCTGGTCAGCATAGCTGTGCAATGCTTAGCATTGCTCATGTTTTATTTTATGGACTACCACCTATATGGGATTGATTCATCATTCATGACATATTATAAATTTGTTTACCTTCCCTGTCATCCCCCAATGTGCTTTCATTGCATTTATTCTTGTGTGACTATACTGTGTGGGCACTTGTGTTTATATGGAGGTTTCACAACTTTATTACACTGACACCTCACATCTGGGCCTAATACACTACTCTGGTTGAGAAATATAAGTTACTTCCTACATAATATACAAATAAATTAAAATTGTAATGATTTCACATACAAAATGGAAATGGCTTTGGTAAGGCTTGAGCCATGAATGACTACATGCACGGTGTGTGCTCTAACAGAAACCCTATTGCACTATTGCTTGTGTTAGATGTCTATTGCTGTTTAACTTATCGTGCCATTTCAGCTGGGCTAAGCATAGCTAAGCAACGGGCACACCCATGCAGCTATGCTTAAACTTTATTGCAGATGTGAAAAAAAAGATTTATTTGTTGGGGGCTGTGCTTTGCAAACGCTGATGACATATAACTTTTCACAGTATGTCTAGATAGTTGCATTATATTCTTGACCCACTTTTCACAAACTTGTGGCTCTCTGGCACATCATTAAAGATTGAAGTTTGACATTAATGACAGTCATTTGCGTTTTATACTTCATACCCTTCAGAAAATTCATGCTAATGCTAAACCTGTTATTCTATCAACTAAGTTTGTAATGGCAATATTTCAGAGTTGTCCCTTATGGCTTTGTCCAGATTTTTTACTGTAATGAGTTGTGAAGTGTGCGTTTTAGACTTCAAACCCTTCACAGACTTCATGCTAATGCAAAACCTGTTATTCTATCAACTTTCTAAGTTTGTAATTGTAATATTTCAGTGTTGTCCCTTATGGCTTTGTCCAGATTTCTTACTCTAATGGGTTGAGAGGTGTAACGAGCTTTCTCGCTGTTTTTAAATTGCCGTACAGTCATTTTGGTTTGCAGAGAGCGTGTGCATTGTGAGAGCACTGCTCTCAAACATGCCTCCTGCACTCATACACATCCCCCTGTACGTATTACAGCACAGCAGCGCCTTCATACATATGCATGGTGTGCTACTGTGCTACACAGGAACGGTTTCTTCCATGCAGGAATAAGTTATTCCTGCATAGATGTTTGCTGAATCCAGGAGCCACAGCTTTTGTCATCAAATCATCATTATCTCATTGTCTGTGTTACTAAACTGCTTGTACATACACAATTAAGCTACAGATTGCTAACAATGTATGCATATATGTATGCATGTATTTATTTATTTATTTATTTATTTGCATTTAGTGAACAAAAAACTCTGACAGAGCAGTGCCTGTTTTTAGCACAGGAGTGTGAAGAAAATCTCTAGACAATAAGGCAATCTCTAGACAGTGACAGTCATGAAAAATTGATGCATTCTTAAAAAGAAAATGGCATTGTGACCTAGCTAGTAGAAAAGCAGTAAACTTTTGTATAAACATTTACACAAATATCAGTACAAGTAGAAAATGTGCCACACACAAGAAACACACTTGGTATTATGCAGACAAGCAGAGCTTGCATTAGCTACATGAAAGAGCACATAATAAACTAAAGCAAACATCTAGGCAAATGTACACATTCTCCTGTATAATTTATAAAAACAGTGAAAAATGGGCTGTATGTACAAGACTGTATAGCTGATGCAAAGAAACGAGTATCACAGAAGACACCATGAATTACAAGCATAATGAGCAAAATATATACAACATGATGTTTTCAAAACTGAAGAGTATATCAGCAGTTTTTAAGGGGTAACATTAGTGGAGATGAATGCAGGGAATGCATATTAGGAAGATTTCTGGTATGTGGCAACTTCAAAAGAAAAGGCTATCTGCACAAGGTCAGTCAGTTAGGTATTATGGGCAGTACTAAGCTTGGTCAGTGCTATATGCTGGCTTAAACTCAAACCAGCTATTGCATCTGACAGGTAATTGACAATGAGGCCTGACTTGAAGATTGACTACATACTTAGAAATTTTGTTGTAGTATTACCCTAGCTTGCAAAGCATAGACAGATGGTTTGTGAAAGCTGAACCATCACAGAAAAAGCTGGCAAGGTGAACGGAATTTGCACATTTTTATATTTTCCTCATGACTCACAAATATCTTAATTCTGTCAAAGTAGAGCATGATTTTGATTTTTTTTTCACAAGCTTATTGATGTGTTGGTCAAATATGAAGTGATTAACACTAAGTAGCTGAATGTTGGCTTCCACCTTGATTTCAGTACCATCGCTGAAACAGATAAAGAAATTGAGTAAATGGTTTAGATTTAGCAATGAATTGCAAAATAACATCAGCTTAGTTTTACTTGCATAAGGCTTAAAACAGACACTTCTGAATATTCTTGAAAGATGTATGTAATTGATGCTAAGTTATTTTAATGTTGGTGCAATTATAATCAGGAAGAGATCATCTGCATATTGTTTGGTGTAGGCTGGGTCAGATACAGTATGCAATTCACTTACAAAAATGTAGAATTATAAACGGCTAAGGATACAGAGCCCTAGGGGACTCTGAGATCAAGAGACATAGTGGTAGACAGTGCA
Organism: Protopterus annectens; assembly: GCF_019279795.1. Lineage (NCBI taxonomy): Eukaryota > Metazoa > Chordata > Ceratodontiformes > Protopteridae > Protopterus > Protopterus annectens. Next base: position 397,954,886 of record NC_056732.1, on the reverse strand, counting down.
TCTCCCCACTAAATCACTTGAACTCTGAGACGTACCTTGTAAAACAGTAAGTGTACATCTGCCTAAAGCCCGGAGTAGTGAGATGCTCTTACTTTTAATGCTGAGAAATGAACCCTAACTGAAGAATTAGTGCATAAACAAATAGTTTATGGAACATCTGCATAATGTGCAAAAGGTGTGTGTGTGTGTGTGTGTGTGTGTGTGTGTGTGTGTGTGTGTGTGTGTGTGTGTGTGTGTTTGTGTGCGTGTGTGTGCATGTGTGCATGTGTGTGTGTGTGTGTGTGTGTGTGTGTGTGTGTGTGTGTGTGTGTGTGTTAGGCAAGAGGGGCTATGCTTTCTCCTACCCTTGTCTTAAAAGTTTTTCCCCAGCCTTAGAGTCTTTAATTACTTTTGATGTCAGCCATCCTTTGTTGCTGTTATTCGTTCACATATTGTTATGAATACTACAACATTAGCTGTTCAGCTGTAAGGTAGATCATATGTAATTATTACTTCTTCTTGTCTTAATTTTTTCCACAGCATTCATTAAGCCCAATTAGTTTTCACCCTGCCAGTCCTTGCTATTGTCTAAATGTAAACTCACTGATGATTAATTGCAATAAATGGAGGTGGCCCCTTTCAATGGATGTTAACCAAAAGTATTTAAGCGGATTTTCCCTACACTTTGATGGATTAATAAGGTATTTTGCAAAACACCTTCACATTATGCTAGCTATTAAGAAAATGCTAACCAAAAATCATAACTGTTTAGTTATTTTCCTTGCTGAGATGAATACTGTCAGAAAAAAATCCCTGAACATTTTCTTTAGCTTAAGCTTTAGCTGATATTTTATTTGATATGGTTGTGTCTTTAAGGTAGTACAAACACATATCTATATCTATACCTCTATATCTATATCTATACCTCTATATATATATATATATATATATATATAGGTCTACTTTTATTAGTCGAAGTTACATTACTATGACTAACAAAGTACAACCTGACTTCCGTGAAAGTGCACTTCAGAGAAAGTGCACTTTCACGAAAGCCAATTCACAGAATCAGCAAAATAAATACAAAACAAACAAAAAACATTGTTTTGCACCTGCACCCCCACACCTCCTGCTACTTAAATATACCAACTCCAAGACTGCACTACAGTGGGGAAAAGGATATATTTCCTTATCCCCACTGTACCATGCTTCAATTAATCATTTTTCGCAAAAGTGTACTTTTGCAGGTGAGGCCGTACTTTTCTTGTTCAGAATAATGTAATTTTAAACAAAATAAGTAGACCTATATATATGTATATATATATATATATATATATATATATATATATATATATATATATATATATATATATATGTAAATATATTGTTGTTGTTGTTTGTCTTTCGGCTTTTCCCGGTTAGGGGTCGCCACAGCGGAACTCCAGTCCGCTAATGATTGGCATGGTGTCGAGTTGCCAGGCCGGCACCCAACCTTCAACAAAGGCACGCCCATTCAACGCATGTCTTACAAACACCCACTTGACCGCGGGGAGACATGGAGACTCCACCAAGTAGGCATTCCCTACCCAAGCCGAGAATCGAACGGGAGAACCTCTTGCTGTGAAGTATGTATATGTATATATATATATATATATATATATATATATATATATATATATATATATATATATATATACATACACATATAGGTTACCTTCAACCCTTCAAAGCAGCATCTTTTTAAATGAAAAAAGCCAGTGCAGCTGATCAAAAATCAGCTGATTTAACATACAGGCTTTTTTACACTGTGATATCATGGTACAGCGAGGATCTGGGATTTGCTCTTTCCCCACTGTAGTGGGGGGGGGTTCAGGGGGTGTAGGGGGCTTGCCTCCTGGCAAAGAAAAATAGATTCTGTTTTTTTTTTCAACTATTTGTGATGCAATGTAAAGTTTACTTGAATCTTTGTGATTTGAACTGCTTTCATGCTACGACTGGCATTCAAAGCTTTGATACTTCAAACATCTACTACAGATTCATTCATATGTCTGTAGCTATATATATATATATATATATATATATATATATATATATATATATATATATATATATATATATATGTATTATAAATCTCTCTCTCTCTCTCTCTCTCTCTCTATATATATATATATATATATATATATATATATATGGGTCTCCGTTGTTTCGTTGAAACTCATTTCACTGAATTTCATTTCACCCCAACCATATTGCTGAGAACACAAATTACTGAAAACTCATTTCACTGAATCTCATTTCACTGAACTGCATGCAGTTAGTGTATATGGCACTGTGTAGAGTACTGAAAGGCAAGTAAAAGCTATATGCCCTTTTCCCCACTGTAGGCTTTATTCTACTCTGCCATGTAACCACTTCAGTTAAAGTATTTGCAACAATAAAAGAGTATTTGGGATATTTTGTTTGCTATGACTTAATAACAAAAAAGCAATGTCAGATGGCAGAAGGAAAGTGGAGACCTGGGATTCTGGGATACAAAGTGAGACATATAAACATAAAGAGTGAAGTTATTATCCTTGTGTACAAGCAACAAGGGTCAGCTTCCAGTGATTTCTCCTGTCCACCTAGTGAATCTGGGCATACTGGGGCAATGCAGCAACTGCCTCATGTACACAGACAGCCCTCTCCTCCTACCATCCAACACTACAGTCTGCGAGAGATGTACTTGCATAGCCAAACTGGAAGCAAAGCTCTCTCCAGCCAAGATTGTGCTAGACAGTCAAGAGGAAAAGGTTAACACCTGCACTACACCTCAAGCAACACATAGCTCTTCAAATCCCACACCATCAACACCCACACATAGCAACACTAAACCCACATACGCGGAGGCCCTTAACATTAACCTGCCCAAGCAACAAGGACCATCGAAGCTGAAATGTAAACAAACACCAGTCACAACCAATGTGACACATAGCTCACAACACCAGTGTACCACCCAAAAACAGCCCCTAAGGCAAGACAATGTACCCAACACTTTAGTCATAGGTGATTTATAGTCAGGCACACTGATGTTCCATTCACCAGGCTGAACAAGGAGAAAATTACAGTCAGCTGCCTGTCAGGTGCCAGAATCCGCCACATAATGCACGCACTCAAGTCACTCCACAACAAGTACAAATATGACTCTGTCATTGTCCATGTTGGAGTGAATTACTTAAGCTGTACCTCCCTGGACTACATGAAAAGAGACATGGAAGAGCTCTCAGATCATGTGGCCTAGGCAGGTATGACCCTAGCCCTGAGTAGCATCCTGCCTTCACCCAGAATGATACCACAGTATAAGGACAAAATGATTGACTTCAACAATTGGCTAAGCTTCTGGTGTCATTCAAAGGGGATCCAGTATCTGTCTGCCTGGGATGACATGATCGACAAACCACGATGCTTTGCCAGAGATGGTCTGCACCTGTCACCCCTGGGATTCAGGTTACTGGCTAAAGCTCTCACCACCCCTATAGTGCCTTTTTTATGCAACGTTCAAAGGACTAAACCACCACAGTAACAGATAAACGATGCAAAATCTGAAGGTAATGCTAGAAGTCTAAACTGCAAAATGCACTCTCTCGAGGCACTCCTAAAAGTGGAGAACATTGATATTTGTGCAGTAACTGTAACCTGGTTCAAGGCTCCAGAGAGCACCCCTGCAACACCAGGCTACAACGCTTACCACACTTTTCAGCCACCAAACCAGGACCGAAACACTAAAGGTGGAGGAGTGTCCATATTCACCAAGGATATTCACACCTCCAGGTTAGTTGCCCAACACAATGCATCTGAAATTCTCCAGGTGCAACTAACACTAGGTAAGACTGCAATCCAAATTATAGTTTGCTACAGATCCCCCACCATGCCCCATGATTCTCACTACCCCTTTCTAAACATACTGGACAATATTAAGACACAACCAAACACCCTAATACTGGATGATTTCAACTACCCTGCCATGAACTGGGAAAACTACTCAGGTACCAACACCTTTTCCCAACGGTTCTTGGAATTAATAAATTCCAGTGTCCTGGATCAACTAATCACTTGTCCCAACAGGGGCTCCAATATCCTAGACCTGGTCATTACCAACATGGGAGATAGATGCTCCACACCAGTGGTCACCCCCCCGCTCATTGTTTAGGTCTGACCATAAGCAAATCACCCTTGACATCCACATCCCACCCCCACCCCCCCAGTAAGGAAACCTCCGTAAAAAACTTCTACAAAGCCAAGTCAGAAGTGACAAACTTCATGACACCCATGCAGATGGGAGCTGAAAGTTCGACTGCTGAATCCTACACTAAGGCACTTTACGAGCATATCCACTCGTGCATGAATCATGCCATCCCAAATAGAACCAAGATGCTCTCCTCCAAATAAAGGAAGCCAATCTGGTGGTCCCCTGCCACAAACAAGCTATACAACAGAAAAAAGAAACTGTTGCAGAAAAGAGGAAAATCCCAAGATCTAAAAAACTCCCTTACCAGCCTCAGTAAGAAGCTGAGATCCCTCATAAAATCCTCCAAAGCTAGTTATGAAAATAAAGTTCCAAAGACAACCACAAGGCATTCTATAGTTATGTCAAGAATCTAAATGGCAATGCTCAGATATGCTCTGAGCTACAACAGAATGGCATTAAATATACTGATCCCAAGGATATTGCCAATATCCTGACAGATCGATTTAGTGCAAACTCCACCCCACTCTCACACCCTAAAGGGCCCATCTCAATACCAAAAGATTGCCAAATTCTGGTAATCACAGCCACACAGGTAGAAACCGCACTCTCCAAAGCTAAGAATGCAGCAACCATGGGACCAGATTACATCCCAGGCTGTGTACTACATGAACTACAAAATAAACTGGCACCTCACCTAACTGTCATGTTTAATCATAGCCTCACCTCAGGCTTCGTGCCCACTGAGTGGCGCCCAGCTACAGTTATCCCACTAGGGGGGATCCACCTTAGATCCTGGGAACTACCATCCCATCAGTCTGATGAGCCTGATCTGCAAAGTCATGGAACACATTATCATGGAACTTATAAATAAAGATATTGGCAACCTTCAAACACTGGACCCCACCCAGTTTGGATTTGTAAAGGGCTGATCTTGTCTCCTGAACCTGATTGACTTCTTCGAATCAGTCTCCAGAGCTGCAGATGAGTTTAAGGTGGTCCACACAGCCTAACTGGACCTCACCAAGGCCTTCGACACTACCCCCCACTCTGGAATCATAGATAATCATACTAAGCTGTGTATAAATCCCTACATCACTTGATGGGTTGCCAACTGGCTTACTGACAGAACCCAGACTGTAAAAGTAGCCGACTCCAAATCCAGCTCCAGACAAGTGACAAGTGGAGCATCTCAGGGTTCAGTCCTGGGACCGCTCTTGTTTGGCATCTACTTCTCTGAAATACAGGCGAACACTAAGTGACTCTGGCTAACAAATTTCGCAGATGACTGCAAACTGGGAGCTATTATTAAATCCCCAAATTATGTGGATATTCTACAAAAGAGCCTTACAGAAACAGATGCTTGGTACCAGAGCCGTGGGTTCAATCTTAATGCCAAGAAATGTATAGTTATCCCCTTTGGGAAGAAACATGTACCCATGAATTACCACATAGGTGGAAATACACTAAACAGCGAAAGTGTGATGAGAAACTTAGGGACACAGGTGGACAGTGGTCTCACCTTCAATAACCACATCACCACAACAGTCAGGAAATCCTTCTATGTGGCACACCTCATCACTAAGGGCTTTTCATCCAGAAAAAAGGAGGTCATTGTCCCACTGTACTCATCCCTCATTAGAACCATTATAGAGTACAATGCCCCGTTTGGTATGTACCTCACAAGACATCTGCAACAGCTGGAAAGGCCGCAGAAATACCTCACTAAAAGAATCACAGGCCTAAAGCAGATGCCCTATACTGACCATCTAAAAAAACTCCAGCTATACTCTGTAACATATCATCTACTCAGAGGCAATCTCTGCTTAACATACAAGGCCATGTCAAACCCTGAGCTGTTGGACATTCTACACTTAAAGAAATACCAATCCCTCAGAGCCACACACTCCAGGGATCTAAACCTTGTCATCACAATGAACAAAACATGCTGGAGGGATAGGTTCCTGACCCAGAGACTCCCCATACTCTGGAATAGACTGCCCATACATGTCAAGCAGAGCGTCGCTTTGGCGCTCTTCAAAAGGAACCTTGACGAGTGGATGGGAGAAAGGAAATTCACCCCGGGGATCACATCAGTCGCCCTGCTAGACAGGGGTCCAGGGAAGCAAATATTGCGGGAAGAAATATCCAGGGAATTGTTATGGCTAGGCTTGTATAGGCCCTAGGGCCGATAGCCTAGTACCAACCTCTGAACCTATGAACAAGCAGTACCTGCAAAGCCATCCCGAATACAGTGCACAGCTCTGGAGACCCAATCTCTGCTAGGACTTATATATTTATTTATTCATTCATTCATTCATTTGTTAATTCACTTATTCATTCCCTTTGTTAACTAGGTAAGTGAAATGGACCATGGGCCATTTTAGCCTTGACTCAGGCCAAAGGGGCAAAGACACACTGCACAGTGAAGAATGCACACTCACTATACAGTGAAAAAATAAACATGGTATATGTGGAGACAATATGGAATGAAAAATACAATAGCAAGCACAACATGATGTGCAGCAGAAGAACAGAACTACATCTAGCTTATCTGGCACCCTATGCAATTCCCTTAAACTCCAAAAATGGAAATAAAAAAAGCTCTTTAGTACTCCTGTAACTGCTGCAAACTGCTTTTTACATTTGTGGCAAGTTGCTTGCTACAAATTTAACAACCATTTTACTATAGTTAACAGCACACATCCTCATGGCTTTATAAATAAGTGCCTGTTGTGCATTTCCCATACCATCAGCACCTGCCCATCACGCCTTCGAAAACCTTGGTCCCAGGGTAGCCACCCCCTTCTCCCCACTCTAGCTATGGCTCTACAGAATAGTAACATTGATTGCTCTTAGAATAATATGTTCCCAGATTTAAATAATATAATGAAAGAATTAGCAGTCAGCAGGCAACTAGTAATAAAAACTATTCCAGCTTAGTGAGCATAACAGAAAGAACAAGATGATGAAAGGCACTTAGTGAACCTGATAAAATCAACAGAGCAAACATGAAATGTCTTCCAAACTGGCTTCTGGAATCTGTAAAATAATTTAAAGAGGGAGAATGTTCTAAGTTAAGGAAATTTGCAATGCTGATATTTGAATATGCAGCAAAACCTGGCTTGTGAAATATACTAAGATGCCAAAGTGAAAAAAAGGGAGGTGCAATTGTCTATGACCTTAAATGTAGACTTATGAATGAAAAGTTGAATGGTAACTTTAGTTATAAAGTAAAATGGAACTGCAAGCAGGTTAACCCTCATGTCTAAATCAATTGTATTTATTCTGTGTCTGAAAGAGGATTATAAACTCTTTCTAAGAAAAGGTAAGATCGGTGGCATACCTGATTTCTTCTGGCATGTTATTCCAGAAGCAGGTACAATCTTGAGAAAGAGTTGTCTGTTGGAGACAGGCTGAAAGCTGATCTAGTTAAAGCCAAGGTGTCGGAAGCTTTAAGATGGTAAGCTTGACCATTGTTTTAAGAGGTGGGCAGTATCTATTGTGAAATATTTTAAAAGCCTGTGAGTTCAGAAGTAGCTGTGCTCTAACAGGCATTGGGAGCAAATTACATTTTGCAATTGTAGCACGATTGTATTCCCTACAACTTGAGACATAGACAACTGTTAGTATTTAGTTTTCTGTAGTTTGCTTTAAAGAGGTATTCTAAGCAGAAAGCAGAGAAGTGATAGGGAAGGCATACACAAGTCTAGGAATAATTACATTTATTGCGAGTCTGTCTGTCCACCACAGAGAGTAAGTTAGAGAATCTGTAAGATGCCTTCAGTTGTCCTAGAACCTTGTTAACTATGGGTTCTGCATTTAGTTTAAAGGAAAGGCATGGAACAAATAAATAATACAGGATATTTCTGAAAGGAGGCCAGTAGGATACATGGCTCAGATCTTGATTTTTTTTTCTTTAGTCTTTGTGAAGTCCCACAGGGCATGATATTAGATTTGGAAGCATTGATTGTAAGGTTATTCGTGGAGAACAAGTTCCATATGTGTGTGAAGTCTTGATGTGGTTATAGGTTGATAGACTGAATGTTCTTCACAGATTTATTGAAAACTGTTTTGGTAACCAAAGAATGCAGTTTATCTTTAGGATTTCCATGGTACAACATTAATGAAAGTGGAGAAAAGGAGTGGGCCAAGTACAACAAGCAGTGGTACTCTGGGAGTAGTAGCACAGTTATCTGTAGGAGTATTTCATTCCGAAATCCTGAATGTTTTGTGGGAAAGGTACCTTTTAAACCATTAAATGACATTGAAGGAAAAAAAACATCAGACAGTTTCTCCAGTAACACAATGTGACTGTTGGTTTCATATCCAGAAATACAGCGCCTGTTAAGTGGTCATTGCCCCCTGTGACCTATATTTGATTAATAATACTATAAACAGCAGTGGGTATACTAAGGTTAAGATAGAATCCTTATTGTTTGTCACAAAAAATGTCATATTTAGAGGTGTATTCCAAGATGTATTAATGTATTACTTTTCTAGCATTTTAGCTGAGGGGGAGATTTGTAATGAGGCTATTATACATTTGAAAAGGTAGCAACCTGGGGCAGAGGGAGAAGAACATGTTTGAAGCTGTGAGGACTGCATCCTGTAGTGAGAGTTTGATTTTAAATGTGAGCTGAGGGGGGTGCTTATTACAAAACTGCCAGTTTACAACAGTGCCGGGTAAATTATATGAAAGTAATGATTATATGAGCAATCAAGTCTATTCAGACACTGGACCTGTACTGTGTTTATTTTTTTGAAACAGGACGTGGGTATTCAGCGTAAATATGAAAGGGTATACCTGAAAGTACCTTATGAGTATTGTTAAAAGTCACCATGTGAAAAGTGGCAATATTTTCCTTGACCTATGCAGCATATCTGTGTTGCATGAAGTGGATGTAATTTTCATGAGGAATAGTTTGTCAGTGGTGATGTGTTTGGCTGTGTCCAGACATGTTTTGACAGAAATGTATTATGCCTGATGAAACCAAATACTATGCTGTATGGGTTGTTCATGAACAAATACAAATACAGATAAAACAGTATACACATCCAAGCATTGGTATGAAAAAGAAAGACTTGACAGAAGCTTTCAGGTTCCTTAATATAATCAAGTATCCAGACAGCCAGTATCTTTCAGGAAAATAATTGTGTGGGAGAATAAAGGAGCAGAGCTTGGAAGAATGTGAGTGTGTGTGTGGGGGGGGGGTGGGGTAGATATGATACAATTGAAGGAAGTGCCTCTCTACACAGAGGGCTGTGGATGTATAAACAACCATCCAAATGAGGAATAGGATGTGAATCTTCAGATATAATTATCTAGAACTGCATGTATTTGATAAGGTGCTATGTACATTATATCATCTTTTCAAGTTATTCTTGCATATATCTTTTGTTATTGTTGTTGTATCTTATTGTGGAAAATGTTAATATATTGGTTAAAAAAATGTGGGAGGAATTTTAGGTGACATAGAATACATATAAGTCTGCTCTGAAAGTTACAAAAAAAAGTAAAGTACAACCTGGTTCACAGTCATAGGATTCAGCCAGTAGTAAGCACACGTCATGTACTACAACAGTTCTGTAGTACACATCCTTCATTTTATTTGTTTGATATTTAAAGCCATAGGCAAAAAAATAAGTGACCCAGAAATTCAAGGATATAATTGGTATAGTAATTAAGAAAAGCTGGCTATTTGCAGACAATCCCACAGATTCTCAAAAGCTTGCATGGAGTGCAAGATCGGTGCAGGAGCTCAAGCAGGCAATATGTCTGCCATGCGATCCAGGAACAGCAGGTAGGGGGCATGCACGAGCGCTCCTGCACTAATCCTGCACAGACTAGGCCCTGGTATGCAAATCACCTCATTTGCAGGTGAAATCCATGCAAATGAGGTGATTTTGCAATCCAGGAAGCTTGCAACAGTCCGTGCAAGACTAGTGCTATCTGCAGAAATGTACTTAATTAGTAACCAAGTACATTGCAGCAAAATCCAAAACGGAGCCATGACAGCTCCAAATAAAAGCTGCATATCATGTAGTAAGCATGCCAATGGCCAATTATAAGGCCAATGGCATTGCAAACATAAAAAAAATACAAAAATCAACTTTTGTTTTTTTTTTTAGCTGATCTCTGCTGTTTAAGCGTAGGGCAGTGGCATGCAAATGGGATCGGGGGGGGGGGATAATAAAATAAACCAAAAATAAACAGTCTAACTAAAATCACTATTCTGCCATGCAAGTCAATGGCAGGCAGAAGACAACCTGGCCAGTGAGTAGTGGTTGCTAAGGGGGGAGGCTCAGTGTGAGACATGTAACTACGCATTAGCAGGCAACCCTATGCAAATGAGGGGAAGGATAGTGAATCCCAGTTTTCCCCAACATGTGAGTCAGGTCCCAACAGTGTAAGAGTAGGAATAGCTTGTTGCAAGCCTAGGAGTTAGGTGACATCATGGCGGTGTGTGTCAGGCATACTGTAAGTGGATTGGAGCCCTGTGGCTCGGGTTTGCTCCTAGCTTAGCCCAGCTAAGCTAGGGGGGTATGTCTAAACTTGCTTAGCACTCTTTACAAAGCCTAAGTGGGTCTGCACTCCGCACACCGGGTTTTACAGGAAGAAAAGAGGTTAAACCAGGAAATAGCAGCAGTGGGCACATTTGAGCACTTTGTTTGTGCGGCGCGCACACAGGCTTAAACAGGAAGGCAATGGGAAGGGAAAACAGCAGTATGAAGGTAACCAAGGAGAACTAGCTTAGCTGGCAGGTGAAATGTATCAGAATCAGCCAATTACACAGGCAGCAGACCAGCCCAGCCCAGAACACTACTATAAACTAAGTAAACACCTTCCCCTCTGTTTTTTCCCAAACTTTACACCATCGGTGTAAACAAGTGGGGAACTTTTAACACAACAGCAAAATGATAGGGGCTGCAATAGCTATCATACAACTTGTGGAAGAGGCTGAGGTTGGTGAGAATGTGAATGCTGTCGACCAATCCACAGTGAGGAGATGGAGAAGAGTGTACAGACCCAGGGTAACCTACCAGGGGCTACAAGAAATGGAGATAGTGGAGCACTATAGGGTGAACAGGGACCTCCTACAGCAAATTGTTGAACTGTGCCGGCCACACCTGACACACAGAACTACCAGAGGGAACCCATCCCAGTGGATACCAAGGTATGTGTAGGCCTAAGAATACTAGCTACAGGTACCTTCCAAAGGCCAACTGGGAATATGATGGGGATTTCACAGGCATCAGCATCAAAGGTACTCCACTAGTTCCTGGATGCCATGTCAGCACATGTCAGTGAGCACGTATATTTCTCCAACACCCGTGAGGCATTGGCCAGCAATATGTAACTGTTCCACCAAATAGCAGAATACCCTGAGGTAGTAGGTGCAATAGACTGCATGCCCATATGCATCAAAGCACCACCCGGTGAGCGGGGTAGGGTCTATGTCAACCGCAAGGGCTTCCCCTCCATCAACTGCCAGATCGTGTGCAATGTCCAGGGCATAATAATGAATATGGCTGCCCTGGAAGCTATCACGATTCCCACATCTGGCATCTGATGCAGATGTACCAGAGATTTGCCAATGGGGACATCCCTCATGGTCACCTAGTGGGGGATGCTGGATACGCACTGGAGCCATGGCTGATGACATCCTTCAGAAATGCACACACACCCGAACAAGGACTCCATAATGAGGCACATGCAGAGACCAGATTTATAGTAAAGCATGTGTTTGGGATACTCAAGTCATGGTTCCACTGCCTGGACACATCTGGTGGAGCCGTGCAGTACTCACCAGCTACATGTACCCAAATTGTCCTTGTATGTGCCATGCTACACAATATGATCCTGCAGAAACAGCTGCAGCAGGAACAGCACGGGGCAGGGCCACACAGCCCCCCACCATTGCCAAGGCCTGCACAGGCATAGAGTGACTCAGAGGAGGAACAACCTGAGCCTGCCCCAGTAGGCAGAAGGAGGCGTACCCAGTATGCCCTGGTCTTGGCAAAGAGGCAACTCATAGCACATACACTGACACAGGAGGGACTCAGGCAATAACAACTCTTTCTGACTCTTACATACAGTAAAAGGGATGCCAAACATTACACTACCTGTGCCTAACCATGTGTAGGAAGTGTACTATGTGCCTCCAACATAGGCAACCCTGCAGCACAACCCTCAGTACTGGGACACCCACAATGTAAGTGACTCACATATGCCAGTCAGGGGGGGGGGTCACATACCCAACAACTGCCACAGCCAGCAGGACAGGTGTAGACAAACACAAACAAAGGCTGTGCTATGGCCACTGAATGAGGCCTATGGGTAACCTCCCCCCAGGCCTGCACAGACAGACTACAGCAGGTCAGGCAGTGGGATGTCAGTTCTGAAGGGTAGGAAGTCAGAAACTAATATGTAGGCAATTAAAAGCTAAGATCTGTACTACACTGGTATGCCTCTAGCCAGCACAATAGGTAAGACTGAAATGGAGTACCCAACATACCAATACAGTCCTAGCAAATGTGTACAAGTGTCAGGTGTGCCCCCCCCCATCCTACGTAGACATATAGTAACAGTCAAGTGTGCCCCCCCCCACAATCCTGTGTAGAAATGTAGAAATAGTCAGGTGTGCCCCCCATCCCACGTAGACATATAGTAAGAGTCAGGTGCATGCCCCCCCCCCCACAATCCTGTGTAGAAGTGTAGAAATAGTCAGGTGTGCCCCCCATCCTATGCAAAAATGTAGTAACAGTCCATGCCAAATGATCGATGGATACCCTGCAGAGACAGGTAGGTGTACAACACAAAGGGCAGCACTGCAGTACAAACTACCTGGACTCGAGCCACACATTCAGTACAGACGGCCATACTGGGCATGCCCACACACTTAGAGTAATGAAGGCAATGTCAGTCAACAACATACTGAAAGGACATACTGGGCATGCTCATACACCTAAACACATGAAGGCTATGTCTACAAACACCAGTGGACCAGACATATCTGGCAGCCACAGATGTTAGTGCAGACACTTCTCAGTATGCACCACACATGCTTTGCACACACAGTGGATAGGAATACAGGCATATATGTAAGGACAACATACTATAATAAGCCAAAATTAGACATACATAGATGTGTGGAAGAGGGTGACTGTGACAAGGAGCCATCCAGGGCTCTCCCACCCAGCACACAGCCAAAGGGCCACAACCACACGAGGGTCTGATGTCATACACTGCAGATACTAGCCACTGGTGTCTGTCACCATTACAGATTATGTGGTGCACATGCCAGCTGTGCAGCATGACTTTCCAAAGAAGTAGTCATCTAGCAGCTGTATACATGTACCTGTGGAATATGACCTAGGTTGTGCCCTCATGTGGCGTGTCACCCCCTAGATGAATGGGTTATGGCCCATACACACACAATACCCTCCCCATAGCCCCACTATGACAAGCCTGCTGAGGTCATCTACTGTGAAATACACCTTTGGGAGAGTTGTATCCCAGTAATCTCTGTGGGCATGTCCCATAACTGCGTACTGCTGTAGTGTGATAAACTAGTTAGGTAGGAGTTCAATTCCCAGACATGGCAAGTGTGTGTGTGTGTGTGTGTGTGTGTGTGTGTGTGTGTGTGTGTGTGTGTGTGTGTGTATGTGTGTGTGTTTGTGTAGAGAGCAATACTTTTTTTACACTACCTACAATTCAAATGCTCATTTTTGGCAAGGCTGCTGATGTCATCCACCTAGAAATACACCTCTGGGTAACTATAGCCCAATAATCTCTGTAGTGCGTCCTGTAACTGCGACCTACTGTAGTGTGATAAATTATTTAGGTAGCTGTTCTAATCCCAGACATGGCAGGTCTGTGTGTGTGTGTGTGTGTGTGTGTGTGTGTGTGTGTGTGTGTGTGTGTGTGTGTGTCTGTCTGTGTAGACAGCAATGCTTTTTAGGGTAGTCACACTCCATGCAATACCTCTGGGAAGCTGTAGCCCAGTAATCTCCGTAGCATGTCATGTAACTGTGTACTGCTGTTGTGTGATAAAGTAGGTAGGTAGTTGTTCTACTCCCAGACATGGCAGGTGTTTGTGTGTATGTCTGTCTGACCCTGTCTGCGTAGAGAATAATGCTTTTTAGGGTAGTCATACTCCATGGAATTTGTATGCTCTACTTTTGCAAGGCTGCTGATGTCATCCACCTAGAAATACACCTCTGGGAAAGATGTAGCCCAGTAATCTCTGTAGTGTGTGCCTTAACTGTGTGCTGCTGTAGTGTGATATAGACCTCTGTTAGGGGTTCTGTACACATGCATGTCGGTTGTGGATATTTTGTGTGTGTTTCAATGTCTGTATAGGGAGCAATGCATTTTAGGCTAGCCACACTCAGTAAATTTCCAATGGCCTAATTTGGCAGTCCTGCTGATGTCATCCAGTGTGAAATACACCTTTGGGGAAAGAGCTCTCCAGTGATCCCTCAGGTGTGTCCTATAACAGCTCCATGCTGTAGTGTGAAATAGACCTCTGTTAGGGGTTTTATACCTGTGGATGTCTTGTGTGTGTTTCAATGTCTGTGTAGGGAGCGATGCATTTTAGGCTAGTCAAACTCAGTACATTTCCAATGGCCTACTTTGGCAGTCCTGCTGATGTCATCCAATGTGAAATACACCTTTGGGGAAGGAGTTCTCTCGTCATCCCTGTGGTGCGTCCTATAACCGCTCCATGCTATAGTGTGATATCAACTTCTGTTAGGGGGTCTATGCCCACACATGTCTGTTGTGGATGTTTTGTTTTGTGTGTGTTTCAATGTCTGTGTGGGGAGCAATGCATTTTAGGCTAGTCACACTTAGTACATGTCCAAGGGCCTACTTTGGCAGTCCTGCTGATGTCATCCAATGTGAAATACACCTTTGGGGAAGAAGTAGTGCAGTACTGTAACTGTATAGTGCTGTAATGTGATAAACAAATTAGGTAGGGGTTCAACTCCCAGACATGATATGTGTTTGTGTGTATGTGTGACACCTGGGCCCAGTGTGGGGTGGGTTTTGCAAATGTCTTTTATGGTGGCCTTATATCACAATGTCCACTGTGCAGGGATAATAGATGAGAAATAATCGAGAGGCTGGGGGTGCAAATCCATACCCATTCATGTGACATCACGGCCAGGTAATCACAGTTATCAACCCCAGTATTGCACAGAGCACACTCTCAACCCATGTCACTTACACACACACACATGCCGAGGCAACAGCTAATATGTGCACAGTACACTGCATATTAGTGACTGATAGTAACTATGGAGTGATTGCAGAGGCCCACAGAGGGCATGGCACCCCGTCCTTCTCTCCAATAGGCACATACATGCAGACAGTGCATCTTCCCCATGTTCCCCACTGGACACCTGCAACACCTGTGGTGCCATCACATGTGACCCACAAAGGAAATACCATGCCTGAAAACATGCCCTGTATGGACAGATGCCACTGATGCCAGAGAATGCTGTTAGCATGCTATCAATGTAAGTACCGTGTTAACCTGCTGTCCATTACCAGTTCCTGCCACAGTTGGCCAAGACTGGCACATCTGATGATAATCTGTGTACACAACATGGGCCCAACACCCCAGGTACAGTTCCACATGTTACTGTACATGCATATGGGAGGTGTGCACATCCCAGACACCGTCCATGTCATGGACTAGGAAACACATACATGGCAAGCGATGCACAACATTGGCCACACGCAATAGCCACCCAGGTGACTGGATGGTGAATACAATACCCACTTGTGTGGGCAAATGCAGAAACCACAGGCCTGAGTCACAATGCAGACCATTGTCATGTGGCCTAATGCCAAGGTGTACCCATCACCTAGCCTTGTATAGCCATCTGGCACAGTCGACCACCGCATACCCGTGCAGAAATGCACCCATGCATGTCAGTACTGGCACCCTGTGTGTTCGTGTGTGTGTTGTATGATGTATATGATCACATCCACACTCACTACAGCCCCCAGTGGCATACTGAAGCATGATGTCTGATGTCAGACAATTCCCCATACCCTTTCCCCATATAACCTCTGTATGAACTGTGTGGTGCATGTGATACCTGCACAGTAATGTGTTGTGGCAATCTCACTAGGCATAAGCTGTATCCCTGGCCCTGCCAAGTGTGTCAATGTGTGTGCATCCCTGTGAGAGTGTGGCTGTTTTGACATTGGCACCTGTTCATGCGGACAGACACGTGTACATCACCTACTGTATAGCTACCATATCCCTGTTGCAGATGTCACTCACCATCACATATATGTTCTGCGGACTCCATAACAGGTAACCTATGTGGTGCATCCAACTGCATAGGACTGTGATAGCACTACATAGTCATCAGGGGTTTGATACCCTGTGCTGGTAGGTGGGTCACACAAAAATGCTTAGGTTTTACTCTCCCACCCCTCCCTGACTTGTCGATGCCTCTGTCTGCCTCTCTCACTCCCTCACTGGTGGATGTGGAGACCTATACCTGCTTTTCTTAGGCATCAGCATGTGTATTTTAGGTAATGTTCATGATCAGCTGATGGCCTCTGCACGAATTGCAGCCCTCCTCTAGCTGATTGCATGTGGAACAGCTGTGGTAACATTCCCATATCCAATTGCATGGAAACTCACTCCAATATCTAGGAACATCATGTTTGTGTTGGTCCTTTTCATTCACTGTGAGCAGGAACTCATTCTACTGTTTCGCAAACAGCATCTCAGATGGAGTGGGGATTTACCTCTGACAACATACACTGTGGAAATAGAATAAAACACACAAGAGGGGGATGTGCCTGACCTGACTACAGACTATAAGTGCTGCACTGTGCTGCTATACTGCATTCAGAGTAATGTTGGTTTTACAGGGTGTGTGCGGATATGGCTGTCCTACATGTATTAATACCTGCCATGTCAGTTGTATGTTTATGAGGACTCCCAATCTGTAGGGTCATCTGCAGACTGGGTAGTGTGTGGTGGCTTTGGTGTCATGTGTTACCCACAGAACATGTATCTGTGAACTGCAGAAGGTAATGTGAGGATTGCAGTCTGTAGATGGTGAAAGCCATGACAGTTACTGACTTCATATCCCTCATAGGACATATGTTACAACAAACCCTGTTATAGCAGTAAATGTATGATGTTATCACAGCAATGTGTCAATATTGGCCCTGTGTATGTGCTTCCAGCCACAACTCAGTCAACCTTTGTACATATGTCATGCATTAAGAGGTGCATATGTGCTTTACCCCATAATTAGTGTCATCATATCTGATAACAAACCAGTGAGATATCAGACTGCTACACATGTTATGTACAGTAGGGGTTATATTTGATGACATAACCTGGACATACTGTGGTTGTTTGTACAGTACTGAGGTCTATGTACTTATGATGAATGTCAACAGTGTGTGTATTGTTAATATGTACCTTGGCCTGTGTACAGACTGTGGTAGTTGTCATCGTCCTAGGTCCCGCCCTATCTGATGTTACATGCTGCTCCACTGTATGTTACCATATTGGCTTACATGTTTATAGGGCCATACACACTCATGTCCCATACCACAGTCAGCCATCAGACCAAACTGTGTAGTGGCCCAGTATATGTAGGGTTAGTGTGTGAGTGGCACATATGAGGATGGTGTCAAACAGATAGTCCATATACTGCAATATCATGCTAGCTTGCCATATGTGGCTGTGGCTGTGTTCTCATTGGTTGTGGTTATGCCCTTTCACACAGGTATATCTTACCCTGTGCTGTGACATGCCTATACAGCCTGATATATATGGAGATGTAGGCCAGTGTTGAGCCAGTCTGCCTGTAACCTGCACAGTGCATTGTTACATGCCTAGCAGCTTAGTGTACTTACCCAGTGAGATGTCATGTGCAGATACTTGCCAGATGTACTGCTGCCGGGCCTCCCTTAACAGTCATGTATGTCAGACAGAGCAGTGGGATGCTATACAGATGTATGTCAATATCTAGTGAGTAATATGTGGCCATGGCACCCCTGTACCAGCGGTTATTATGTGTCAGGCCAGACAGGGGTGTGTGAATGCATAACCTATGGTGGCATGTGTATACCAGTTGTTATGTGTTATACCCATCTACATGGATGTTAACATCCATATTGTCAGGCATGGTACACATGTTTTGCACTAAGGGATTCTGTGTATACCTCTGGACTGTACAGAGTGTGTCAGAATGTCCGCACATATTGGCCAATATCTCTGCTGTAGTCAACAGGGGCAGTACGTGCTAGCAGCAGTACTTTACTGTGATGTCCTTAGGATGTCTGTCAGTAGCCAATGGCACACATGTGGAAAGCAGATGTGACCTCCCACACACCCTTGTCTGTGAAGACAATACCAATTACAGTAGCAATAGTATATAGAACTGTAATAGTACACAAATAAAGGTTTTCAATTTCTGCAAACCTGTGTGTGGTGTTTTGTCCTATGACCTCTCTGTGGGTAAATGTTGCAGGCAATGATTGTCATTTGTATGGGTGGCTCATACAGTGTCCAGGTGTTCAGGTGTGAACTGTAGGCATAGTGGCTGTTCCATATTTTGTGCACCTTCTACATATGTATCTTACTGTACATATCTCTGCATGTGTATGTGTAGTCACATGTATATCTACATATATACATATATATATATATATATATATATATATATATATATATATATATATATATATATATATATATATATATATATATATATATATATATCTGTATCTACATATATGTGCTTGCATATATGTATCCTGGGGATGTTGATAGCTTCCACATTTTACATTTCCTATGGGAGCCTGCATAATATGTTACCAATACTAGCCTGACATCATATATGTCATGTCAGGTCCTGGTTATGGGGATCTGCAACACTTGGTAGTGTATTGCAGGATGGACGTGTTTGGCTGTGGGGGGTATGCCTATTCATACAAGACTTATATTGTTTGGGGTCTCTCAACCCCATTAACAGTGCATGTGGACATATTTGTTTTTGTTAATCTACAATTGCTATCGACAAACGTATGGCCACATATACCTATATATATATATATATATATATATATATATATATATATATATATATATGCTTACATATATATGACTATGTCCATATATATACCAAAATAGATATATATCTGCGTACATATATGTACCTTGCGGTGTATATGTAGACATATAGGTGTAGACATATATATGTGTCAATGTAGGCATTTGCATGTATATATGTTCATATATATTTATATATATGTATATATTTTTAAATATACATAGGTATACATTTTGACATATATAGATATGTTGTATCTGTTTAGATATTAATATATTCACACACACACATACATCTAGATGTTGGTATACATTCTCTGTATTGTTGCATGAGTGGGCTGGATTATATGTTTCTGAAAATGTATGCATGTTTGTCATGGCTTAGTGGTAAATCACTTTGTCTATGGTGTGCAGGGTCCTGAGTTTGAGTCTTAGAGAGGCTGTTTATTTTGTTGCTGGGCAGAACATGGCCCATTGGATACAGAGTGATTAAGGCACTTTAAAGCAGTTGTAAGCGGGTTTGCGCAGAGGTAAGCACTGCTAACTACCGGTTACAGTTTCTGATACTCTGTTAGCTTCTGAATTGCTTAACCTGTGTAGGCAGTGCTTACCCCCATGCAAACGGGCTTAAATCCGCTTACTGCTGCTTAAACGTGCTTACTCCCACTTACTTTAAAAGAAAAGAAAAAGGGGTTGATAGGAAAGTGGTGAAAAAAGGAGCACAAAGTGGGAAAGACAGTAGGGAAAATAGCCAGGGATGTTCAGAAAGGGTGTAGGGAAGGTCCATAGCTGCCAATTTCTTCTACAGTAACAGCTGTGCATATATACTGAATTTGGAGATAGATTTGGACACTCAAACCCCTGGGTGAAGGTGAAGACAACAATAATTCATTGTTATGCCAGTTAAACAGGATTACTTGTGTCCAGTGGACATGTGTGTGAAATGGACACCTATGTATGGGGCAATTTGTTTTGTGCGAACAGATTGCCCTTTTCTATTTCAGGTGAGAGTGGGATGTTGGGGAGGGGTAGTAGGTATATTTGGGTAGGTAGGTTGGGTAGGTGAACAGACAATACAAACAAGACACATACAGGGGTGATATATGACACATGTGGGGGATAGACACCTTGAACAGGGAGGGGTGTTTGGAAGTTGCAAGCCCATGAGCCCCCAAATGGAAACAGTGAGACTGAGGTCCCCACCCATGAGCAGTCACCACTGCACCTTCACGGCCCCAAAGGTGGCTGTGCTGGGGGCTGGGTAGGAGGGGCAGACTCACCCTCTAATTGCACCACATGGCCCTCAAGTTGGCATAGCTGGTCTCGAATCTCACTGTCAAGCTCCCTACGCACCACGGCCCAGACCTGATGGTGGGTAACAGGTACCTCTCCGCTCCCACTCCCAGGGGGGCCGTGCCCCATCCCCTGAGGCAGTTCCACCCAAAAGTGGTGCAGGGCAAACAGAGGAGGAGGTCCCAGGCTGGGCCCCAGAAATGCTGGTGCCGGTGCCATGGCAAGCTGAGGTGGGACAAGTGGGTCCACTGGGACCTGCCTTCCCATACGAGCTATGGTGTTGCAGTTTTCGGAAAGATATTGGTTAGTATTAGTCAACAGCATTCAGGATTAATTATAACAGCATGCATAGGTATTCCCATTAACCCAAGACACCTGATTTACAACATTTGCAGGGTGAGCAGAACACATGCATATATGGGACAACAGTGGCCATTACAACAGCATGCAGGTTTCATTGATGGCAACAGGCCACCAATATGGGAGTATATTAACATGGCACATACATAGAACCAAATGTGAATATTTATAAACCAATAGGACATATGTCCCAACAAAAGATTGGAGTGTACACATACCCATTTAGGACATTTTTGCACATATGGTGGGGGTGAGACAAAGAGGTCAATTAACAACTAATATATCCCTGTAGCTTTCACAACTTTCTTAGTCACTGCAGTGATCTGTCCCTTACATGTATTATTTCACTACCCAATGGCCTTACTTTGTACAATGGTATGTTTGTAGATTAGTATATACGTGGACTGTGTCTTGCGTATAGTCTACACCTCTTACCTGTTATAGCTGTTTAGAAAATATTAACACTACTTGGCAAATTCTACACATACTCCCTGATTCCATGCTTGTAGACAGGTATATGAGTGAACTGTGTTGTACCTACATTCTACACCTCTTACCTGTTATAGCTGTGGAGGGAACTTTGTTAACACTACGTGAGAAATTCAGCACATACTCCCAGATTCCATGCTTGTAGACAAGTATATAAGTGAACTGTGTTGTACCTACAGTCTACACCTCTTACCTGTTATAGCTGTGGGGAAAATCATTGTTAACACTACGTGACAAACTCTACACATACTCCCAGATTCCATGCTTGTAGACAAGTATATGAGTGAACTGTGTTGTAACTACAGTCTACACCTCTTACCTGTTATAGCTGTAGGGAAAATCTTTGTTAACACTACCTGACAGATTCTACACACACTCCCAGATTCCATGCTTGTAGACAACTATATGAGTGACCTGTGTTGTAACTACAGTCTACACCTCTTACCTGTTATAGCTGTGGAGAAATATTTGTTAACACTACTTGACGAATACTACACATACTCCCAGATTCCATGTTGATGTTATACACATACTTAATCCATTATTGCACACACTCTGGTCAAGGCTTGACAGGATGCAGGTGTTAATGTGACATATGTTGGAATAGCTGTCATGCACTTTGGGTGAGATGCTACAATGACAGGTTTGTTTTCATATACATTCTCTTTTTATGTTCAGGTCTCACTATCCATTATATGTCAGCATAAGCTGCCTACATTTCTTGGATCATCTCACTGAATTGTCAGGGGAACAGGTTACCAGGCAGCAGATATGGGCCATTTATCTGGACATGCTGGACAGATCAGAACTGTTGAGGGGTATGACTATGCATACAGCTTACTACCTGAACATTCTGCCACAGTCTGTACAGCTGATGGTTCTGATTATGCTTACAGTGTACTATCTGAACATTCTAGCAAAGTATATACAGTTGTTGGGTCTAATTATGCATACAGCTTTCTAAATTAACATTCACACAAACTCTGTACAGTTTTGGGGTATGATTATGCATACAACGTACTACCACTCCTGGGATTCAAACCCCTGCTGTGTGAAGTAAAAAAATGTTACAGTTGACATCACAGTACACTGTGCTATCACAGAATTGGTGTGTAGCATTCCAATGGTTTCTAAGTCTCCCTCAGTTCTTCTATATGCCTTACCTCTTGGGACTTCCAACATTGTTATACTGAACTTCCTACACATTTTAACTGCGTTCAACAGTGTGGGTTTCACTGCTTAATACAGCAGTACTATTTACAGAATGCAACACTACAACATATGAAAGCAGTATGTACACAAGCACCCCAGGGGTTATACTTTTATTCACAAGATATTACACCTTTATTTCCACACCCTATATGACTTATACTTTATATACTTTATATACTTTATTACTGTATTTTATAGCTATTGGCTCACTGTCTGTAGTGTTTTCTGCCCGAAAAGTTTTCATATTTAAGATTGTGTTTCTGGGCCTAGTTGTTTGTTAGAGGCTGTGTTCTCAGCTTATTTTCAAGGCCATCTTAGTTAGCAAAAACCATCCCCCACTACAGTGAGAGTGTAGTGTTTGTGGTCATTGCTGATTGGGGTTGCCAGGTCCACGGCTCGGAGAAAGCACCTCATTGGTTCTTCTGAGATTTTTTTTAAAGTTGTTTCAGGTTTCAACTTTCTGTTACTTAAGAAGTTAACTTGAGTGTTTTCTGCCATACCACACCAGTGGTCACCCCTCATTGGTCAGGTCTGACCATAAGCCAATCACCCTTGACATCTGCATCCCACCCCCACCCCCCAGTAAGGAAACCTCCGTAAAAAACTTCTCCAAAGGCAACTTCATGCTACTCAAGTCAAAAGTGACAAACTTCATGACATCCATGCAGACGGGAGCTGAACGTTCGACTGCTGAATTCTTCACTAAGGCACTGTACGAGCACATCCACTCATGCATGAATTGTGCCATCCCAAATAGAACCAAGACGCTCTCCTCCAAAAAAAGGAAGCCAATCTGGTGGTCCCCTGCCATAAACAAACTATACAACAGAAGGAAGAAACTGTTGCAAAAAAGAGGAAAATCCCAGGATGCAAAAAACTCCCTTACCAGCCTCAGTAAGAAGCTGAGATCCCTCATAAAATCCTCCAAAGCAAGTTACGAAAATAAAATTGCTAAAGATTCCAAAGACAACCAAAAGGCATTCTATAGTTTTGTCAAGGAATTAAATGGCAATGCTCAGATCTGCTCTGAGCTACAACAGAATGGCATTAAATATACTGATCCCAAGGATATTACCAGTATCCTGGCAGATCGATTTAATGCCAACTTCACCCCACTCTCACCCCCTAAAGGGCCCATCTCAATACCAAAAGATTGCCAAATTCCAGTAATCACAGCTACACAGGTAGAAACTGCACTCTCCAAAGCTAAAAATACAGCATCCATGGGACCAGATGACATCCCGGGCTGTGTACTACATGAACTACAAAATGAACTGGCACCTCACCTACGTGTCATGTTTAATCATAGCCTCACCTCAGGCTTTGTGCCCACTGAGTGGCGCACAGCTGCAGTTATCCCATTCCAAAAAGGGGGATCCACCTTGGATCCCAGGAACTACCGTCCCATCAGTCTGACGAGCCTGCTCTGCAAGGGCATGGAATGCATTATCATGGAACTTATAAACAAAGACATTGGCAACCTTCAAACATTGGACCCCACCCAGTTTGGGTTCATGAAGGGCCGATCTTGTCTCCTGAACCTGATTGACTTCTTTGAATCAGTCTCCAGAGCTGTGGATGAGGGTAAGGCAGTCCACACAGCCTATCTGGACCTCGCCAAGGCCTTTGACACCATCCCCTTCTCTGGAATCATAGATAAACTTACTAAGCTGGGCATAAATCCCTACGTCATTCGATGGGTTGCCAACTGGCTTACTGACAGAACCCAGACTGTAAAAGTAGCCGATTCCAAATCCAGCTCCAGACAGGTGTCAAGTGGAGTACCTCAGGGTTCAGTCCTGGGACCGCTCTTGTTTAGCATTTACTTCTCTGAAGTACAGGCCAACACTAAGGAACTCTGGCTAACAAAGTTTGCAGTTGATTGCAAACTGGGAGCCATTATTGAATCCCCAAATTATGTGGATATTCTACAAAGGGGCCTTACAGAAACAGATGCTTGGTGCCAGAGTCATGGGCTCAAGCTTAATGTCAAGAAATGTATAGTTATCCCCTTTGGGAAAAAACATGTACCCATGAATTACCACATAGGTGACAGTACACTAAACACTGAAAGTGTGATGAGAGACTTAGGGACACAGGTGGACAGTGGTCTCACCTGCGATAACCGCATCGCCACAACTGTCAGGAAATTATTCTATGTGGCACACCTCATCCCTAAGGGCTTTTCATCTAGAAAAAAAGGAAGTCATTGTCCCACTGTACTCATCCCTCATTAGACCAATTATAGAGTACAACACCCCATTTGGTATGTACCTCACAAGACATCTGCAACAGCTGGAAAGGCTACAGAAATACCTCACTAAAAGATCACAGGCCTAAAGCAGATGCCCTATGCTGACCATCTAAAAAAACTCCAGCTATACTCTGTGGTATATTGTCTACTCAGAGGTGATCTCTGCTTAACATACAAGGCCATGACAAACCCAGAGCTGTTGGACATGCTCCACTTAAAGAAATCCCAATCCCTCAGAGCCACATGGGGTCTAAACCTTGTCATCACAATGAACAAAACATGCTGGAGGGATAGGTTCCTGACCCTGAGACTCCCCATACTCTGGAAAAGACTGCCCATATATGTCAAGCAGCGTGCCTCCTTGTCCCTCTTCAAAAGGAACCTCGATGATTGGATGGGAGATAATAAATTCATCTCAGGGATCATGTCAATCACCCTGCTAGACAGGGGTCCAGGGAAGAAATATCCAGGGAATTGTGATAGCTAGGCTTGTATAGGCCCTAGGGCCAATAGCCTAGTACCAACCTATGAACTTATGACAGTCTTCCTGCCATATTCTCAGGTTTAATCAGTACATCCCATACACGATACATTTTTGGACTGGTACAACACTTTCTAGAACTGTTATATTTTTTTCTTATGACACTACATGCAAGATTATTACTAACCTGCCTCGCAAAGCAGCCTTTGCAGCCTAGCAGCATGATCTTGCTGGTTCGCAGCCCACTCATCTGCAGCTGTCTGAGAAATACAGTGATATTTAGCCATTACCTATCCATAGTATACACAAGCTAGGCAATCATTATCTACGTAGTAGAATGGGTACTTAGTGCTGGGGCATCGGCCATCTGCCTTGATTCTTGGACCCACTGCTTCAAGAGATCACCCCTCCGCCACTTCAGGTCAGCATGGTGATGCTTTACCTGCTCACCAGTCAGGAGGATTCCAGTGGCACTGGTGAGTTCACAGGTGAGACTGTCCCAGGCCTCCACTTTATACTGCGAGCCCTGGTACTGACCCTGCAGTAGTCTCTCCTCATGGTGTTTTACCAGGAGCCATACCATGAATCTGGACTCCTGGGTGCCCCAGTGCTGTGCTCTAAATCGAGTGCCTTCACCAACTCCAGCCATTCTGCCTACAGTAGGGAGCTGCAACCAGTTATGGGAATTATTGGCACCTATGGGGTTTAAATATGCCCGATTTCCCACACTTTCCTGTGATTGGATGGCTTTGAAAAGGCTAAGTATGGGCATATCTGCTTACCTAATGTTGGCATTGCTTAAAGGGGTATACCACTGGGCAGATTGAGTTAGCTGGCCTACACATTGCTTACACCACGTACGCTGAGCTGTGCAATGCTTAGCATTGCTTAATACTTAATTAGCATTATATTTTCCTTTTGACATTTATTTATTATTTGTTACATGTTATATCTGTGTCTGGTATTCTGGTCTGTGATTCATGTGTACGTAAACTGTATGGGGTCCTGGGGACTTCAACACTTTATTACAATAACACCTCACATCTGGCCTTACTGCAGTATTCCAGTTCACATATTTATGTTATGTAGCAGGTTATACGACATCACACTGTACATAGATTCATTTAGCATGATTGATTTTCCTATGGTGAGGATTTGTTTGTTGAACCTCAGTATAATGTACTGGTATGATGGCTTAGTGGTTAACTACTGTGACTGTAGTGTGCAGGGTCCTGGGATCAAGCCTTGTAGAGGCTGTTTAGTTTTTTGCTGGGCAGAACACGGGCCATTGGATATAGAGTGATTAAGGCACTTTAAAGCAGTTGTACGCGGGTTTGTGCAGGTTTGCACAGAGTTAAGCACTGCTAACTTTTGGTTACAGTTTCTTACACCCAGTTAGCTTCTAAATTGCTTAGTCTGTCTAGGCAGTGCTTAGCCCCCCACAAACGCACTTAAACATGTGTTCTTTTGCTTGCATATACTTATACTGCTTATTTGTGCTTAAACCTGTTTACTAGTGCCTTAATCATTATGACACTGACACTTCACATGTGCATTCCCTGCAGTACTCCAGTTCATAAATATATGTTACTTAGTGGGTTTTGCAACAAAAATATTGGTTATAACATGCTTTGTTAGTGTAAAATAGTCTCTGCTGCAGTCGGACTCAAACAGGGAATGCCTGCTCATTAGGCGAATACTCTGCCCACTATACTATTGCTGTGCTGCTTCAGTTGCATATATCTTCCTTGTTATCCTCTTCAGCCTTTTAAGCTGCTTTAACCATAGCTAAGTGATGGGCACACCCATGCACCTACAGTTAGCTGTACTTGGATTTTTAAATAAAAATAAAGGGGCTTCTTCATTTGATTTTTATGTACTGTTGCTGTTGTACACATGGGGAACTGTTGATGGGGATATGTGGACACCTATGAGCGATCTCACTCATTTCTTACCACCTTCTGCTGTTCTACATTGCAGGGGCATGTTTATTCTGAGAGCTCTGCTTTCAGACATGTCCCCTGAACTCATACATGCTCTGTGTAAGCCTAGGAGCTCGGGCAGCGCGCCTTCATTAATATGCATGGTGCACTGCCATCCTGCTCCTAAACTGGCTTTTTCGTGCAGGACTAAGCTAGTCCTGCATGGAAGATTAGTGAATCTGGAGGAATATTACTTTCTACCTGATGAAATCAGAAAAGGACATCTCAGCATCGTGGAACATCCTGAAACAGTTTCAAGTCTTTTTTGAGATAATAAAATTAATGAAGATAAAACAAAGGCTACCGCTGTAAGTTCTGTACTCACACATGAATTTGTCCAATACCCATATTTCTTTATAGATATTGATAGCATGATGCAAGTAGTGGAAATGTTTTTAGTCCCTTTAATTTTATATACAAGTCATGCATATTTTTATCAACCAGAGGAGAAGCTGTGGACAATAATTAATAAAAAGTTGAAGGATTGTATTTGAAACAGGAAAAGGGCAAGATCCAAGCAGGATAAGTTGATCCTTCCAATAGAGCAAGATGGATTAGGATTACCTGATTTGAAGGGATATTTTAGAGCTACACAGTAAAGGCTCATATATGTAACACAAGCAGAAAGCTATAATTCAAAGTGGAAAGGGACAGTGATGAAGCAGGGGGGAGATTCAAGAAAGAAGGAGAGAGTGAGATTTTAGACGCAGATCCTTAAAGAGAATGACAACAGCCACACAGAATATTACATTCATAAAGCAGCAGGAAGCATTCTAAGAAGTAAGCCAACATGAGAATGAAGAAAGGAGATTTTGCTGATAGGGATGATTGCAATTAGAATAAATAAGAGGGGTCTGGAATTTATTGGAGATAACTGGCAAAGAAACCAAGGTATTGGGGGCAAATATCTAGAGAGGGAAAGGCAATAGAATGGAAAGAGGTCAAGAAGACATTTGGACTGCAGGTTAGAAACTGCTTTCCCTATCAGAGATTTTTGTTTGGAAGTGTTTCCATAGGTATTTTATACCCCAAGCAGACTCCAAAGAATGTTTTCCTCAGGCTGATGGCAAATGTTGGAGGTGTGAAGGGCAAGAAAGTGGTAACTGGGAACATATGTTTTGGGACTGTAATGAGTTGCTAGACTTTACAAATTCTCTGCAGAGTACTCTGTCAGAAATATTGGATGAGCAAATGGGTGTAACTAAGGAAATTATTCTTTGAGTTGGGATAGAGGATCTGAATTGCCTAGACATAGTAAGACCTTGATAAGTTTAATTCAGGTGGCTGCAAAAAAAAAAAATTTACTTATGTATTATCACAACCAGATAAGACTCATTACATCAGATTGTAATTCCCACTTTTACCATACAATATCCATCTATCTATGTCTGTTTACCATGTGATATCCATCTATCTATGTCTGTTAAGTATAATCCATTTCACTATGTGGTCTGTAAATGTTTGTAGGTAAACTGATTTCATTTTTACATGATCAGACCATCATATACCTTGGGAGTGGTGTAATATTGTTTGGACGAATGTGTCACCTGTTTTCTTCACAAATTCCCCAGAAAGCTGTAAACGGAATGAAAAAAAATGCATAAAAGTGGACATAGATTTTAAGAGACTGCCATTATTAAGTTGTTTAAAAAATATATTAGCAGTGACATAAATATGCATTTGAACGTTAACCATTCTACATTGATATGGTGACTGCTGTACTAATTTGCTGTGCACGGTTGAGAGGTATGCTTATGATGACAGATTTCACTACCAGTTTTAGTAAAAGACAATGCAGTTCTCTGTACTCTATACTAAAATGTTAGTGATGTCATGCAGTTACAAAGTTTTTGGTTGAAACAGCTACCATCGATGAGCGGGGAGAAGTCATTACAACATTACAACACTCACGGCTCCTTTTCTGTCCACCCGACCACCCACCCAAAAAAGCAAAACTAGTTCTATATATCGGCAAGACAGTTACACAGAAGTAGCAAGGAGTGTTGCTTTTTCCTCTTAACAAACTTTGAGTACATACTTAGGAAGGAGTATGGCTTGGAAAACAGCCACTTCTCCTGCTCGCAATCTGGTTGCGATAATACGTAAGTACCAAAAAAAAAAACAATTAATATGAAATGGAAATCTAAACCAACTGTATTTTATTCGAGATAAAAGAACTAGAAGTGGAATTTTTAAAAAAGGATAGGAGCAATTTATTAAAAAATGGAAATTGTGAGAACATTACACACAGAATAAGGTTTTGGAGGAGGAGTGAGGTTTAAGGGAAGGCAGTAATTAATCAATGTATGGAATGCTGAATTGATGATAAACTTACAAGAGAATATAAGTGATGTTTAACTTTTTCAGCTGGGAATATGTTAATATGGTTTATTTTCTTTTATATAAATGTTTGCCTATGTCTTAAGTGATAATTCAATGAAGGTGTTAAAACGGATTCTGTAGTACATGGAGCCTGCTGAATACACTCCCAAATCAGCAAAAACATAAACTTGTTATGTACCTTTCTGAGACAAAAAATAAGAAAGGTGCTTAACAAACTTTGTTAAGAACCTTTTGCTGCTCTTAAGCTCTAGTCATGCACTGGAGCAGAAACCACATCTGCCACAAGACAGCACTGAAGCGTTTTACAGTTTTGAAAACTGCAATTCACTTTATCCCATCACAAAAAAAAAAAAATATGAGAGAGAAAAAGTGAATTAGAAAGTATAGCCAAGTGAACTAACAACTTTTAAAACTGTTACATGATCAGAGGTACACTTCACTCCAGACCACTCTGTGCAGCAGTGATATGTGTGTTTCAGCATTCAAACGTGTAAAGCACTTTGTGCTTCTACACTTTTTTTTTCATTTTTTCTGTATCTGGTAATGCATTCGATCAGCTAAAGCTCCATGTGTGTGGCAGTACTAAGTGGTTACCACTTTAAAAGCTGCAACATACTTAGTAATCCTACACATTTTTATCTAACTTGTAGTATATGGGAGCAGTTAAACTTCATGCCCTACAAAGAATTCTGATCAGATTCCTCTAATCATAACCAAGTATTAAATGTTCTCAAAACTGATGTTAAGATTCATCTCTTGAGCTTTGCTTCACTGCACTCTTGATGTGAATTTCTAGGCATGCATTTGTCAACCATATAGCAACTTTGTTTATGATCAGATTCCCAATCATAATCCTCTATTTCTTCCAGAAAAAGACATAAAGTAATTGCTCCCTCTTCTATTTTTAGATTTTCTCATCCTTACTATGAGAGCAGATCTCAGTATGTCTAGGCTGGTAATGCAATGCCCCCCCCCCCCCCGTCCTCAATTCACAGGAACTGGAAAGCTGGGGCAGATGAGGCCTAAACCATGGTGCCAACTTATAGTGGTATCAGAACAGACTCTTAAGTATTTTAGTGGAAGCAAGCAGAACAGAATACAATGACTTTTACAGTTTTTGTAAAATTTGGTGTCTGCCTAGTTCCACTGAGAAATATTGTTCTCTGCAGCGGGTACTGTCACCAGGCGAATGAAAAGCCTTTCAAGTTTTCATAGCTCATGAATCTGCCGGTATTTGACAATGGTCACTGTGTTTTGCTTCCACTGAAAATATGCCTTAGAAAGCTTAGAACATGCAGCCCTCTCTGCTGTTTTAATTTGGACTGTTCTAGTTGTTATGTTAGAATTTTACTAAATGTTTTGCTATTATGAAGCAAACCCTTGCAGACCAGCTATTATGTTTACTCTCCAGTTTATATCCATCAAATATAACAACTGAAAATAGGAGTTCTACAGCATATATCATTACAGTATTTTAGTTTGTGGTAGGTCATCATATAATAGCACCAGTTTTTTATGCAATAAGAAATACAGCACTCAGTGCTTTTTTATGTATACTTAAAATGATGCTCCCATATTATACTTAACATTTTTGGTCAATTAATGCTGCGCAAAGTTTGTAGATTCTAGATTAAAGAAGGGAAAAGTATTTGTTTGTTTGTGTCTTTCTTTGTTCCTTTTTTTTATTATATTGGATACGTGATGTGCTTCCTGCCTCATGTTTTACTTATTTTATTACACTAGTGTGTAGCTTGCCAAAACAGAAAATAAAAATTCCAAAACATTCTATCTTATTAAAACATGCAAACAACAAAAATGAATGACCTGTCCTATATCGCTCATTTGCACTGATTGGTGTCAGAATGGACATTCAGCTACAGTAGTAGAACACTAATCTCTCACAAAGTGAGATATAAATTCAGTCATGCCATATATTCAGATTCATTGATTTACATTTGAGTCATGAAACATCAAATTGATTGCAGAATATGTCATAACTAAATGGATGCTTATATCATTGTGTCCTGATAGCACTGTACCAAATTATTTCAAGTTATTTTATCTATTTTATTTACACATTCCACTAAAACTTTGGCCTTTTCCTAAGGAGGACATGGAGCGCTTTTTTTTTTTCCTCGAGTTTGACCAGGGCACATGGCAAAACTCACTCTTCATTAATATTAACAAGCGTGTAGTTCTGAATTGTCAATACCAGACTATGAACTCAAATACAATGGTGTGAAAGTGAATTGACTGGACCCCAAAACCTACTAATTTTCTCAGAATCATGCCTTAAGTGCAGTTACCTGTGCTGCTGACTGAAAGTTTAGATTCTAGTGCATTATGTTGTCTCTGTGTGTGGTGCAGAATCCATAGCTTTCTTATTTAGCAGCAACACAGTTAAATGTACATCCTGCTGAGTTACTAGCACTGACTACAAGTCTGGATTCTAATAAACCCTTTTACTTTTTTACTTAATGTGACTACCAAGTTATAAAATGGATAGGTTCTTGCTCATTTAAAATGTGTATATTAAATAAAAATCATATTATAAATAGTGCATTCTATTTGATAATGTACTTTGTTGCAGCTTTAAATATTGACAGGGATTCCTAAAGGTTACCATAGAGTGTAGACTACATGTACACTTAGTGCAATCTTTCTGAGTAACTAGAAAGCACAAAAAATGTGGTAGGAATGTTCTTGACTACATATGTGCACTTAGTCTAGGCTTTTTTGAATCTGGCCCATAATTATTATTATTTTTTGTTAATATTGATTTTGGTGGATTTTTTTATTAGCCTTTGTTAATTATGTAGCACACAAAATACAGCTCTTTATCTGCAGGAGTAAATTGTAAAGTTCTATTTTATTTAATAATCTGACTTTGAGTTGCACTATTGGTAGTAAAACTTTAGGAATGCAATTCACTGAGTGGTTCCTTACCATCAGGGCTTGCAACATCTGCCCATCCTGGTAGACTGTCGGGTATCATCGTTTGTCCAGCTGTGCTGTCTGCAGATAGTCATTAAAAGTCTGAAAGCTGCTGCAGCACCTTAGAACTGTGAGTTGTAGTTCCTGAGGTACAGGGTTTGATTCCCTCTGCCTTCATTTGCCTACTGTGTGACCTTGAGCAAGTGACTTAATCAGACTTTGTTCATGGGTTATCCCTAAAAAGGAACAGTGAATCCAGTGGGCCTACCTGGTTAACAAATAGATAATCTTCTTCTTCTTCGTCTTCCTCTTCTTATTATTATTATTATTAATCAAGCAATACTACCCTTTATATATAAGCAAAACGTTTTGTGATGTTAAAGAAACTTCCCCCAGAGGCTGACTTAATCAGACTTTGTTCATGGGTTATCCCTAAAAAGGAACAGTGAATCCAGTGGGCCTACCTGGTTAACAAATAGATAATCTTCTTCTTCTTCGTCTTCCTCTTCTTATTATTATTATTAATCAAGCAATACTACCCTTTATATATAAGCAAAACGTTTTGTGATGTTAAAGAAACTTCCCCCAGAGGCCTCTCCAGTGCTGAATAAAAAAAAAAAAAAAACATCTGAAATTTGAAAGGTCAATCTGACCTATAAAGACTTTTTGCATAACTAACTATCTGAGTATAGTCATACCAGTTAAGCGCAAGTCATTCCACAGTTTAGGTCATGTGGTCTGAAACCTCTGCTCTTTCTGATGTTCTAAAAAGCTACACAACTTGACTATGGCATCTGGACATGTCACAAAATATTTAGTGCAAAGGACAGATATCAGAGTCTGTTAATACACAGATCAGGAATACAAATTATTTAAACATCTTCAGATCTTTTGAGCTTCTGAAAAGTCTTTAATGTGGACTGTACATGCATGAATATCATATTGCTATTTTCATAGATAGGGTCAAATGTAGTTAGACCAAACCACAACAAGCATGTATTCTGTCCTCACTGTGAAGTCCTTACATATTTTTTTATAGTCCTGCATTTGGCATTAATATGCTCGTACCTATACTCTCAGGATTACCTTCCTTTCATAGGTATTCCTTGTATATGGATCTTCTGTCAATGTGTCCATTTCAGATGTATTTCTGTGGTTCAGAGAAGTGCTAAGATCACCTTTTGTCTTCAAATAGTTATCTACATCAAATATCCCAACTAACATTGTACTGCTGTGTCCACATTTCTTGCAAGGATGGTTCTTTTGCAGGTCAGTTTTTTTTAACCTTTAGAAATGTTATATGTTACATATGCTGGAGTGTGCTTTATGAAAAACTTGCATCTTGCAGTATCCCTTTTTACATACTTCTCAACTGCACAGATTTTCGCAGAATGTCCAGATTTTTGTCTCATATTTTTGTTCCATTTTTCATAATTGTGGTTTTCTGGCAGATTAGTGGCAAATCTTTAACTATTGTAGTTAGAAAATAATGAAAGACATTTGGATTTTGGACTTCATAGCCTTCAGAAAATTCATGCTAATACACAACCTGTTATTCTATCAACTTCCTAAGTTTGCAAGAGCAATATTTAAAAATTGTCCCTATTTTTGGGCCTTTGTCCCACTTTTATTTATGGCTTTGTGCAGATTTCTTGTTCTAAGAGGTTGAGAGGCATGCTGCTGTACCCTAGTGTTGCTAACAAGAAATAAGTCTCAACTCTAGACAGTTGATGGTGCACTGGTTTTGTTTTGCTGATTTTAGTAAAAGCATTTGATCTTGTGAAACAAGGGAACTCAAAAAAAAAAAAAAAAAACAAAGAAGAAAACATACAAAATGTTTCCCACCATGTTTATCTGGTACTGACTGATACTGATTTTCTGGAAAATGTCCCCAGTCCCAATAAATTCAAATTCACTTACTGTTTTATATTGATGTTCATCAGAGTATTATTCTGGGTCTCTTGTTTTTACATTTGTGGGAGAGATCTATTTTTTCTGCTCTACCTGCTTGTTTCTCATCTGTTCAAAGGTCCTATTTTTGCACCACTGTGAAAAGTTCATTCCAGAAATATCCAGAACCTTTAGATAATTTTAAGTTAGATCAAATAAGTCTTAACGAATCTGCATAGCTTATTTAATACTAGCAAAATTCATGCTATATTCTGTTTTGTTTGCAAATTACCTGTTTTTTTTTTCCTTATTCCTTGATAGTCAAATATTCTGTACACTCCGGTTGTCAGTCTGTCAGGTTTATCAGTTAATTCAAAGGTAGGTATTAGGAAAAAATCTGGTGTACAGGGAATACTGCAGTATCCCAAGAACACTTCAATAGTTAGGTTGATAGGACTCATTATTATTAAACAAGCAAGATTTATTGATACAAACCACCCAATGTTACAGGCACCTTTGCATAAAAGTATTCCAGAGTATCCACAAAGTAAACACAAAGTCCATGAACTGCAAAGGTGAGGCTTCAGAACAGCAGCTTCAGTTTAGTAAAAAATATACTCCAAAACAGCAACCTCAGCTTAATAAGGTGTATACTCAAATTTCTCCAACCACAGAACAAAGATCTGGATTCCACTCGGCTGCAACACAGTTTTATTGGTACACAAGCGCTTTCACAAACAGCTTCTTCAGGTGTATAACAACCATTAAAATACACACACCTTATATAACACTTAAAGTCAGTCACATGACTCTGCTTAACCATTTAACCATTTTTAAAGGCATATATACACATTCTAAGTGTTACTTTCTTGATCCACTCTTACAAATTCTAAACTTATATAGTATAAAAAATATATGTTAAAAGCATACGTAAAGTTCTAAAAAATTCAACATTCACCTATTCAATGGTCTCTTTTTTAATATTGGTCTTATAGGAACAGAATCATTCAGTCCATGCCCTGAACTAGCCCTTAACCTAATAATCCATTCAGCTTCTTTTTCCTCAGTCCTTGCTTTTATATCACCCCCTCTTATATCAGTGAATGTTCTACATAAGGCAACAAATTTAAAAACATGTTGTGCATTGGTAACTGACACATGCTTCACTAGTGCATTAAAACTACTTATTTTCTTAATGTGATATTGGTGTTCTCTTATTCTATCTTTTAAAAGACGATCTGTTTTCTCTACATAAAATTTGTGACATGCCTGGCAGATAGCCAGATATACTACATGTGCTGTATCACATTTCGCATAGGTTCGCAGATAAAACATCTCCCCTGTGTCAGGGTGTTTAAATTGTGAATCATTACAAATAAAACTACAAAAGTTGCACTTGCCACATGGTCTAGTGCCCTTTTCATTTTCTCTACCTTTCAGTTCTCTGTCTATACAGAGCCTTCTTTTTAAATTCTTCTTATTTTTAGGTTCATAGGTTCATACTAGGCTATCTGCCCTAGGGCATTTATAAGCCTAGCCAGAATGTGTTTGGCTTTCACCACCCATTTTAAATTTATTTTGCTATGCCCTTTTTCGAGGTTAGTATACTGTGCCTCTGTCTAACAGTGACACAGAAGTGATACCCGGGGTAAACCTATGATCTCCCATCCACTCATCAAGATTCCTCTTGAAGAGAGTCAGTGAGGGACTCTGCCTAACCTGGACTGGGATTTTATTCCAGAGTGAAGGGATCCTCTGGGTTATGAATCTGTCCCTCCAGCATGTCCTATTTATTTCAGTGCTGAGGTTCAAGTCTCGAGCGTAGCTCGATGGGATTTGGATTTTCTGAGGTGCAGCATGTCCATTAATTCCGGGTTGGACATGGCTTTATACGTCAGGCACAGATCGCCTCTGAACAGGCGGTATGCCACTGAGTAGAGCTGGAGTTTCTTTAACCGGGCAGCATATGGCATCTGTTTGAGCCCTTTGATCCTCTTGGTGAGGTACTTTTGGAGTCTTTCCAGTTGCTGCAGGTGTCTGGTAAGGTACATCCCAAAAGGGCATTGTACTCAATTATGGGCCTGATGAGGGATGAGTAAAGAGGCACGATGACCTCCCCTGATCTAGATGTGAATCCCTTCATGATTAGGTGGGCTATATAAAATGTTTTTCGAACCACTTTGGCCACATGGTTGTCAAATGAGAGATTGCTATCAACTTGGGTCCCCAGGTCCCTAATTACTTCTTCTGTACTTAATGGATTACCACCTATGTGGTAATTTGTGGGCACTTTGTTTTTGCCAAAGGGGATGACTATACACTTTTTGGCATTTAGCCTGAGGCCATGGCTCTGGCACCAGTTGTCTGTTTCTATGAGGCCCTTTTGGAGGATGCTTGTGTCGGCTGGAGAGTCGATTATGGCACCCAGTTTGCAGTCATCTGCGAACTTAGTCAGCCACAGTCCTTCCGTGTTGGCCTGTACCTCCGAGAAATATATACCGAACAAGAGAGGTCCCATGACTGAGCCTTGTGGGACACCACTTGTAACTGGTTTGGAGTCTGACATGGCTCCAGCAATTCTAACCATGTGGGTTGTCCTTGAGCCAGTTTGCAATCCATCTAGTGACATAGGGGTTTATATTTAAGCTGGTGAGCTTATCTATAATGCCCGAGTGGGGTATTGTATCGAAGGCTTTTGCGAGGTCCAGGTAGGCTGTGTGGGCCACCTTCCTCTCGTCAATGGCCTTGGTGACTGTTTCAAAGAAATCAACCAGGTTTAAGAGGCAGGATCTGCCCTTAACAAAGCCGAACTGGGTAGGATCCAGTGTTTGTAGGTCCCCAATATCTTTATTTATGAGGTCCATGATGATCCTTTCCATAGCTTTGCAGACCAAGCTAGTCAGGCTTATGGGGCGATAGTTTCCAGGATCCGTTGAGGCACCACCTTTATGGAGAGGGACCACTGTTGCTGTACTCCACTCTTTGGGCACATATCCTGTAGTAAGGCTGAGATTGAGCAGTAGTTTTATGTTTGGGTTTAGCTCTTCTTGGAGTTCATGTAGGACGCAGCCTGGGACACCATCTGGTGCCATTGATGCTGTGTTTTTTGCTTTGGAGAGGGCGGCTCTTACCTGAGCATCTGAGATGTCAGGGGGGCAGCACTCTGCTGGGATAGATATTTGCCCTTTGGTGGGGAGTTTGCACTGAACCTGTCAGCTAGGATGTTGGCAATGTCTGTGGGTTCGGTGTATTTTTTGTCATTTTGGACTAATTCTGAGCATATCTGGGAATTACCACCCAGGTTCCTAACATAACTAAAGAAAGCCTTGTGATTATCCTTAGTGTCCTGGTGCAATTTTTCTCTCGAAGCTGGCCTTAGATAATTTTATGTGTGCCCATAGTTTTTGGTAATACTGATCAGTGATGCCTTCCCTTTTTGGGATTTTGCTCTATCATTTAGTAGCTTCCTCCTTTTATTGTATAGTTTGTTTATGGCTGGGGTCCACCAGACAGGACGCCTGCCTTTGGAGGATTGGGTCTTGGTTTTATTTGGGATTGCATGATCCATGCATTCCTGAAGGTGTTCATAGAATGCATTTATAAAGGATTCTGCGGTCTGGGCCGTATTTTCCACAGGCCCGGGGGCTTTGAAGGATTCCACCTCAGTTTTGAGGAGTGTGAAATTTGCTTTAGAGAAGTTTTTCACTGTGGTTTTCTGGGCAGGGGTGGGGTCGGGATGTGAATATCCAGTGAGATTAGTTTATGGTCTGATCTTACCAGTGAGGGATACACTTCTGGTCTGGAGCATAGAGTCCCCATGTTGGTGATGATCATGTCCAGTATGTTTTCCCCTCTTGTGGGAGTGGTAACAAGTTGTTCCATAGCATTTGAGTTTATAAATTCTAGGAACCTTTGGGCTAGGGTGTTGGAGCTAGAGTAATGCTCCCAGTCTATGTTTGGGTAGTTGAAGTCGCCCAATATAATGGTGTTTGGAGAGACCTTCATATTTTCCAGTGTTCTCAGGAAGGCCGAGTGGGGTTCCTGGGTTTGGGAGGGTGGTCTGTTGCAGGCTATAAACTGGAAGGCAGTTTTACCCACTGTTAGTTGCACATGGATAGTTTCTGATGCTTCGTGCTTTGCCACCAACCTGGAGGTGTGGGTATCTTTGATGAATATCGATACTCCCTCCTTTTGTGGTTCGGTCCAAGTTTTGGGGCCGAAAAGCATGGTATGAGGTATAACCTGGTAGTGCTGGGGTGCTCTCGGGAGCCCTGAAACAGGTTTCTGTTACTGCACAGATATCGATGTTCTCCATGCTAAGGAGAGTTTCGAGTGCATGCATCTTGAGGTTTAGACTTCTGGCGTTGAGTAGCATTACTCTTAGTTTCTTATCCCTTGTGATACCTATGGAGGTGGGTTTGTCTTTTGAGCCTTGCCTAAAAAAGGCACTATGGGGGTAGCAAGAGCCTTTGCCAATATCCGAAAGCCCAGGGGTGACAGGTGCAAGCCATCCCTAGCGAAGCATCGTGGCTTGTCGAGCATGTCATCCCAGGCTGACAGGCATTGGACCCCCTTTGAATGACACCAACACTTAAGCCAATTGTTGAAATTGATCATCTTGTCTTCATATTGTGGCATCATTCTTGGTGAGGGTAAAATGCTACTCAAGGTCAGGGTCATACCAGCCTGGGCTACATGCTCAGAGAGCTCCTTTATGTCTCTTTTCATGTAGTCCAGGGAGGTACGTCTCAGGTCATTCACACCAGCATGGACAATGACTGAGTCATATTTGTACTTGCCTTGGAGTGACCTGAGTGCTTGTGTTATGTGGCGGATCCTAGCACCTGACAGGCTGCTCACCGTGACCCTCTCCTTGTTCAGCCTGGTGAGCGGGACGTCAGTGTGCCTGACGATAGAGTCACCTATTACAAGTGTATCAGGTGTGTTGTTTAGTCTTAAGGGCTGTGACTGTTTGGCACACTGGCTTTGTGAGATATGTGTTGCACGTGTTTTGTTTTGGGGTAGCGGCTGCTTGGGTGTCTGCTTTGGAGGTCTCTGCTGCTTCGGCAGATGTTTATTTAGAACCTCGAGTATGTTTTTGTGTGATTATGTGTTTGGTTTGCTGTCGTGGTAGGTCTATGTGAGACTGGAATTGTAGTGAGTGTGGTTTCCTTCTCCTCCTGACTGGTTATGCCAGTACTGAGTTGAGAGAGCTTAGCCTCCAGTTTGGCTATATGGTTGCATCTCTCACATGTGTTGGAATTTGTTGGGAGGAGGAGAGGGTTGTCTGTGTACATGAGGCAGTTGTAACATTGCCTCAAGATTCCCAGATTCACCAGCTGGACCGGAGAGGAGATTGACAACTGACCTTTGGACATGCTAGAATAATATTGGGAATTCCTTAATAATTGAAAACCAGGGCCAGTGGGGAGTGAGGGTGTAGTGCTTTTAATTTTTTAGTGCTGACTTATATAATTGCTTTAGTGAGCAAGTGCCAGGTAACTTAAGTGCAATGTGTTGGGTAACTTAAATGCAAAAACGACAAACAGTAACTTTCTTTCAAGTGAAACAAGGAAATAAGTACAGTAAGCAATGCAGATATCACTAGTGATCCACAGAAGTGCTGAGAAGCCGCGTATTAGGTGGAATTAGCGTTCCAGGGAAATAACAAGCAAACAAACAACAAGCATATAAACAAAGCTAGATTCAGCAGGCCTGGATCTAGTCTATGCTACAGCAAACAAGGTGTACCAATTTCAGTAAGATACAGTTCAAATATTCAGGCACTATAAACCTTTAACCAGAAATTCCCAGCTCAGAAGGGCAGAGTCCAGCCTCTTCTCCCACAAGAGTGCAGACCACAAACCTTCTTAATGTAAAATAACTGGCCTGAAGCCCAAGTGCTTAAACCAGAACTAATACACTTTAAGAATAACAGACACTGGGCTCTCAATCAGCAGTTCCCAACTTAGAAGGATGAAAGCTACCTGTCCTGCCACCACAGTGCATGCCACAAACCTTCCTAATGTAAAACAACTGGTCTGAAGCCCAAGTGCTTAATCCAAAAGACTTAGAATGATAGCTACACTTTAATCAAGTTACTACCAAGCAGTAATAAATACAATTGAATACTTTAGAGAATGCCTGGATTAGTGCTCAAGTTACACAAACAAAGCTAGATCCAGCAGGCCCGAATCCAGTCTATGCCACAGCAAACAAGGCGCAAAAACTTCAGTAAGAAGCAGTTCAGATATGCATGCACTATATGCCTTCAACCAGAAATTCCCAGCTCAGAAGGGCAGAGTCCAGCCTCTCCTCCCACAAGAGTGCAGACCACGAACCCTCTTAATGTAAAATAACTGGCCTGAAAGCCCAAGTGCTTAAACCAGAATTAATACACTTTTAGAATAACAGACACTGAGCCCTCAATCAGCAGTTCCCAACCTAGAAGGATGTAAGCTACCTGTTCTGCCACTACAGTGCAGACCACAAACCCTCTCAGTGCAAAACAACTGGTCCGAAGCCCAAGTGTTTAAACCAAAAGGCTTAGAATGAGTTACACCAAGCAGTAATAAATACAACTGAGTACTTTTAAGATGATGCAAAAGTAAAAAAAAGTAGGTAGAAACACAAGTACAGTAAAAGCAGATGAAAATTTTTTTTTTTTCTGAACAAGTGCTGAGATCAAAGAAACAGATTTGAGTGCTGAAACTAGAAAACTGGCTAGTTATAAGAAAAAAAAAACTAAGCTAGAAGGCTTCCCTCCAACACAGAAGGGCTTGGTGGCTCAGAAGCCTACAAATAGTCTATACCACTTAACAGGAAAGGCAGGAAACAAGCTTAAATTTTTTTTTTTTTTTCTGTTTCCCATCTGTTTCCCAGATGCACTCTTTTTAAAGCTAAATTGCGGCTTTGTGCCTACTAACTCTTTCATTTTACAATCTGATGTTAATATATTCCAATGTTCATTTATAATATTAGTGTACAGCCCAACATCTCTTGAATAATTTAAACACATCCTTACATTCTTGTGAGTCACTTTCTCTTTCCCATTCACTAATTGTTTTGAGAAATATGGTTTAGCCTTATTCTCTCTTTTACTCATCACATCTTCCATGTTTTTAGTTACCATTCTGTTATCATAGCCTCTATCTAGTAATTCTTTTCCTGTCAAAATTAGTTGTTTCTCATATTCTTTGGTTTTTACACTTAATCTTGATGCCCTTAGGAACTGGTTTTGTGCTACATTTCTGAATATAAAATTGGGCTGCATACTATCGCTACTTAATAATTTGTTTGCATGGCAGGTCTTTCTGTACATTCTTGTGCTAATCTTGCCTGTACTATCATTCTCTACATAAACATCCAAAAAACTGATACCATCAGTAGAACAATTCATGGTAAAGTTAAGAAATTCTGTAGAGTTATTAATGAATTCTAAGAATTCATATAACTGACTTTCTGTTCCTCTCCATAAAAGAAAGAGATCATCTACAAATCTCCTATAAAACATAATCATTTTATCAAATTTTCCTTTTATAACATTTTCCATTTCCCATTTGGACATAACGGCATTGGCATAACTATTAGCACAAGGAGTGCCCATTGCCACTCCATTCTTTTGCCAATACATATCTTCCCTAAATACAAGAATGTTATTTTCAAGCACTATTTTTAACAGTCTTTGTAATATTCCTATGGTTCTACTTCCAAATTCCTTATTCATCTCTAATAGATGCATCACATTTCTAATACCAACTGGATTTAGTATAACTGTAAGCAGCGATACTACATCTAATGTAACGAAAAAGTACTGTTCTGATACATTTGCTTCATTAGTAAATTCATATAAATCTTTGAGAAAATGCTCTGTATCTTTCAAGATATACTTTGATTTGTATATCAGGGCCTTTAAATTTTTCTCAATGAATATTGAAGCCAGTTCAGTACACCAATTTTTTCCGTCTACTATTGGTCTCATTGGGGGTCTGATGGAATTTTTATGGAGTTTAGGCAACCCCTGAATCTTTGGAATAGTTGGATCTGTAACTACTAAATATTTGACCATATTATTATCACAAAGCTCTAGTTCCTCAAGGTGTCTAATTTCTTTTTCTACCCTTGATATCATATTTTTACTTTGTATGGATGTCATTTTTTGATAGAAGTCAGTATTATCCAGCATTTCTAGCATCAAACTATTATAATCAACTCTATTCATAACTACCGTTTGCCCTCCCTTGTCTGCTGGCCTAATAGTTATCTGGTTATTACTCTCTAAATCATGCATAGCTTTAAATTCTTCTTTACTTAAATTATGCCATTTGCCACTTTCCTTAAGTTTTTTCCACTAACAATACATTTTATACATATCAGAAATACAAGTTTGCTCAAATGCATTGATTAAAGCATTTTGTTTTGGTATAAAAAGACTCAGTTTCCTGAATGTAGCATCAGACTCTTTCTGCTCATTACCAAATAATGTTTTCAAAGTCAAGTTATGGGTAAACAGTTTCAGATCGAAAATAATATCAGTGATGTTCATGTCCATAGCCGGTATAAAAGATAACCCCTTTTCTAACACGTTTGATTCAGAATGTGTTAAACCATAATCTGATAAATTTACAATTAATTTCTTACTTGTTGGAAGGCCTTTTTTATTGTAAATGGACTCACCGGACCTTCGTTGAATATTCTCTTGTTTCTCACTATACTTCTCCCCCTCTGTTGTTGTCGCAATCCGCTTCTCCCATTCCTGCTCCTTGATCTCCCCTTATAGGCAGAGGAATATTCAAGCCTAAAGGGCCAGTTCCTTTTAAAAAAGAAGAAGAAGTTGGATGTGCTGATGCATTTTTAATGTTGGAGGTTTCATTTTCTGCTTTACGATGTATTTCTGCGCTTACTTGAAACGTCTTCTTCCTTGCTCCAAGGTTAGATGTCGCCAGTGCATTCGAAACATCAGACTTCAAGGTGTTTGCTCTATCGTCATCACAACCACGCTCGTCATCACGACCACACCCGTCTGCTTCCACTTGACCAATCTCTCTAGCAGTCGAATTTTGTACAAACTGAATTCTCTCATTTACTTGTTACGGCATTGAATCAATATTAGGTGCCATACTATTATGGTCATTTACATCTCGTGGCCAAGTGAAGATATGGCCCATCGAGAAGTCCTTCCGATCTCTACAAAGCTTCTTTAATTTAATTTGTAGAAGCTTTCTGGCATATACTGTCAGATTCTCAACCATATCAGTCATAGGTTTAAACCGTGCTTCTGTAGTATAAGTTTTACATATGTCAGTATATTTTTTCTTTATACTGCCATTTGTTTTTATCATTTCTCTCTCTGCTGCCACTACTAGCAGCTTTAAATACCCCAAGCTAGTGTTTATATTTAGTTGTTGCCATTTACTTAGCAATATGGAGTCACACTCAGTCTGTGCAGGCATTTTGAGCACTCTTAAACCTCGAGGTATAACACATTCTGTTAAACAAGCTTCTAAATGAAACTTCTCATATTGTACCCATTTTAGTTTATATAAATCTTTTTTCTAATGAGAAAATATCACTTCTCATGGCCAAAAAGTCTATATTAGAATGTTCTGTCCCTTCAATGACCATATCACTTTTCAAAAGTGGATTTTCTTCTTCACTCACCTTGGATAAAAATAATTCTAAGTTGTTTTCAGTCCATTTCGGTTTTAAGCCCGGTGTATATTCAAGTTCTATGTTATCCATTTCAGTAGCCATAACTCCTGAACTTTTGGGTAAAAAATGTAGAAACTTCTAAATGATACAAACCACCCAATGTTACAGGCACCTTTGCATAAAAGTATTCCAGAGTATCCACAAAGTAAACACAAATTCCATGAACTGCAAAGGTGAGGCTTCAGAACAGCAGCTTCAGTTTAGTAAAAAATATACTCCAAAACAGCAACCTCAGCTTAATAAGGTGTATACTCAAATTTCTCCAACCACAGAACAAAGATCTGGATTCCACTCGGCTGCAACACAGTTTTATTGGTACACAAGCGCTTTCACAAA
Organism: Protopterus annectens; assembly: GCF_019279795.1. Lineage (NCBI taxonomy): Eukaryota > Metazoa > Chordata > Ceratodontiformes > Protopteridae > Protopterus > Protopterus annectens. Next base: position 397,910,296 of record NC_056732.1, on the reverse strand, counting down.
CAGCTTCTTCAGGTGTATAACAGCCATTAAAATACACACACCTTATATAACACTTAAAGTAAGTCACATGACTCTGCTTAACCATTTTTAAAGGCATATATACACATTCTAAGTGTTACTTTCTTGATCCACTCTTACAAATTCTAAACTTATATAGTATAAAAATATAAAATATATGTTAAAAGCATACGTAAAGTTCTAAAAAATTCAACATTCACCTATTCAATGGTCTCTTTTTTAATATTGGTCTTATAGGAGCAGAATCATTCAGTCCATGCCCTGAACTAGCCCTTAACCTAATAATCCATTCGGCTTCTTTTTCCTCAGTCCTTGCTTTTATATCACCCCCTCTTATATCAGTGAATGTTCTACATAAGACAACAAATTTAAAAACATGTTGTTCATTGGTAACTGATACATGCTTTGCTAGTGCATTAAAACTACTTCTTTTCTTAATGTGATATAGGTGTTCTCTTATCCTATCTTTTAAAAGACAATCTGTTTTCCCTACATAACATTTGTGACATGCCTGGCAGATAGCCAGATATACTACATGTGCTGTATCACATTTCGCATAGGTTCACAGATAAAACCGTCTCCCCTGTGTCAGGGTGTTTAAATTGTGAATCATTACAAATAAAACTACAAAAGTTGCACTTGCCACATGATCTAGTGCCCTTTTCATTGAGAATGAGAATCGGACAGTATATGCCAGAAAGCTTCTACAAATTAAATTAAATTACAAATTAAATTAAAGAAGCTTTGTAGAGATCGGAAGAACTTTTCATTGGGCCATATCTTCACTTGGCCACGAGATGTAAATGACCATAATAGTATAGTGCCTAATATTGATTCAATGCCGCAACAAGTAAATGAGAGAATTCAGTTTGTACAAAATTCGACTTCTAGAGAGACACCGATTGGTCAAGTGGAAACAGACGGGCGTGGTCATGATAATGAGCGTGGTTGTGATGACGATAGAGCAAACGCCTTGAAGTCTGATGTTTCGAATGCACTGGTGACATGTAACCTTGGAGCAAGGAAGAAGACGTTTCAAGTAAGTGCAGAAATACATCATGAAGCAGAAAATGAAACCTCCAACATTAAAAATGCATCAGCACATCCAACTTCTTCTTCTTTTTTAAAAGGAACTGGCCATTTAGGCTTGAATTTTCCTCTGCCTATAAGGGAGAGATCTATGAGCAGGAATGGGAGAGGTGGACCGCGACAACAACAGAGGGGGAGAGGTATAGTGAGAAACAAGAGAAAATTCGGCGAAGGTCCGGTGAGTCCATTTACAATAAAAAAGGCCTTCCAACAAGTAAGACATTAATTGTAAATTTATCAGATTATGGTTTAACACATTCTGAATCAAACGTGTTAGAAAAGAGGTTATATTTTATACCGGCTATGGACATGAACATCACTGATATTATTTTCGATTTGAAACTGTTTACCCATAACTTGACTTTGAAAACGGTATTTGGTAATGAGCAGAAAGAGTCTGATGCTACATTCAGGAAACTGAGTCTTTTTGTACCAAAACAAAATGCTTTAATCAATGCATTTGAGCAAACTTGTATTTCTGATATGTATAAAATGTATTATGAGTAGAAACAACTTAAGGAAAGTGGCAAATGGCATAATTTAAGTAAAGAAGAATTTAAAGCTATGCATGATTTAGAGAGTAATAACCAGATAACTATTAGGCCAGCAGACAAGGGAGGGCAAACAGTGGTTATGAACAGAGTTGATTACAATAGTCTGATGCTAGAAATGCTGGATAATACTGACTTCTATCAAAAAATTACATCCATACAAAGTAAAAATATGATATCAAGGGTAGAAAAAGAAATTAGACACCTTGAGGAACTAGAGCTTTGTGATAATAATATGGTCAAATATTTAGTAGTTACAGATCCAACTATTCCAAAGATTCAGGGGTTGCCTAAACTCCATAAAAATTCCATCAGACCCCCAATGAGACCAATAGTAGCCAGAAAAAATTGGTGTACTGAACCGGCTTCAATATTCATTGAGAAAATTTTGAAGGCCCTGATATACAAATCAAAGTATATCTTGAAAGCTACAGAGCATTTCCTCAGAGATTTATATGAATTTACTAATGAAGCAAATGTATCAGAACAGTACTTTTTCATTACATTAGATGTAGTATTGCTGCTTACAGTTATACCAAATCCAGTTGGTATTAGAAATGTGATACATCTATTAGAGATGAATTAGGAATTTGGAAGTAGAACCATAGGAATATTACAAAGACTGTTAAAAATAGTGCTTGAAAATAACATTCTTGTATTTAGGGAAGATATGTATTGGCAAAAGAATGGAGTGGCAATGGGCACTCCTTGTGCTAATAGTTATGCCAATGCCGTTATGTCCAAATGGGAAATGGAAAATGTTATAAAAGGAAAATTTGATAAAATGATTATGTTTTATAGGAGATTTGTAGATGATCTCTTTCTTTTATGGAGAGGGACAGAAAGTCAGTTATATGAATTCTTAGAATTCATTAATAACTCTACAGAATTTCTTAACTTTACCATGAATTGTTCTACTGATGGTATCAGTTTTTTGGATGTTTATGTAGAGAAAGATAGTACAGGCAAGATTAGCACAAGAATGTACAGAAAGACCTGCCATGCAAACAAATTATTAAGTAGCGATAGTATGCAGCCCAATTTTATATTCAGAAATGTAGCACAAAACCAGTTCCTAAGGGCGTCAAGATTAAGTGTAAAAAACGAAGTATATGGGAAACAACTAATTTTGACAGGAAAAGAATTACTAGATAGAGGCTATGATAACAGAATGGTAACTAAAAACATAGAAGATGTGATGAGTAAAAGAGAGAATAAGGCTAAACCATATTTCTCAAAACAATTAGTGAATGGGAAAGAGAAAGTAACTCACAAGAATGTAAGGATGTGTTTAAATTATTCAAGAGATGTTGGGCTGTACACTAATATTATAAATGAACATTGGAATATATTAACATCAGATTGTAAAATGAAAGAGTTAGTAGGCACAAAGCCACAATTTAGCTTTAAAAATAAGAAGAATTTAAAAAGAAGGCTCTGTATAGACAGAGAACTGAAAGGTAGAGAAAATGAAAAGGGCACTAGACCATGTGGCAAGTGCAACTTTTGTAGTTTTATTTGTAATGATTCACAGTTTAAACACCCTGACACAGGGGAGATGTTTTATCTGCGAACCTATGCGAAATGTGATACAGCACATGTAGTATATCTGGCTATCTGCCAGGCATGTCACAAATTTTATGTAGGGAAAACAGATGGTCTTTTAAAAGAAAGGATAAGAGAACACCTATATCACATTAACAAAAGAAGTAGTTTTAATGCACCAGCGAAGCATGTGTCAGTTACCAATGAACAACATGTTTTTAAATTTGTTGTCTTATGTAGAACATTCACTGATATAAGAGGGGGTGATATAAAAGCAAGGACTGAGGAAAAAGAAGCTGAATGGATTATTAGGTTAAGGGCTAGTTCAGGGCATGGACTGAATGATTCTGTTCCTATAAGACCAATATTAAAAAAGAGACCATTGAATAGGTGAATGTTGAATTTTTTAGAACTTTACGTATGCTTTTAACATATATTTTTTATATTTTTTATACTATATAAGTTTAGAATTTGTAAGAATAGATCAAGAAAGTAACACTTAGAATGTGTATATATGCCTTTAAAAATGGTTAAGCAGAGTCATATGACTGACTTTAAGTGTTATATAAGGTGTGTGTATTTTAATGGTTGTTATACACCTGAAGAAGCTGTTTGTGAAAGCGCTTGTGTACCAATAAAACTGTGTTGCAGCCGAGTGGAATCCAGATCTTTGTTCTGTGGTTGGAGAAATTTGAGTATACACCTTATTAAGCTGAGGTTGCTGTTTTGGAGTATATTTTTTAATAAACTGAAGCTGCTGTTCTGAAGCCTCACCTTTACAGTTCATGGACTTTGTGTTTACTTTGTGGAAGCAAGATTTATTGTTAATTGACTGTAATCTAAGCAAGTGTGATTTAATGCTGGCTAGCTGTGGCATTAAATCAGACCTGTGCAAGCAATATAGATTTCTTAGTATAAATCATAGCAACTGAAATTGTACATTTGTGTAGTTCAAAGCTTGTCTTACAAACAAAATAATGCACATGGTTTTGCTTTGTAAAATCATAATTTTCTTTTCTGTCTGCCTTTAAATAATGTTATCTATTAGACTTTGCTGTTTTGAATTATAGAGTCAGATGGCGTCAACAACTGGCTGCCACTCCCTTAAAATAAATCATAGGATCATAGGAGGTTACTAGGCTAATGGCTCCATGGCGCATTACAAGCCTAACCACGTTCAACACAAGGGTGTCTGGTTCAAGCAGACACTAAAATCAGCACCTATTGCCCCTGTCCAAGAGGGACACAGGTGGAACCCCCACGGTAAATTTCTGGTTATCCATCCAATTGTCCAAATTATGCTTAAATAGGGCCAACGAGGGGCTTTGTTTAACATGAATAGGAAGCTTGTTCCAAAGGTGGGACCACCTCTGTGAGACAAATCTGTCTTTCCAGGAAGTTCTTTTGATGTCACGTACCAGGTTAAGGTCCTCTGAGTGAGTGACTCGTGTGCTATTTGACTTGTGAATGTGCAGCATTTCCATTAAAGCTGGGTTAGAGATTGCTCTATATGCAAGACATAGGTCTCCTCCAAGCAGTCTATTGACACAGAGTAAAGTGACAATGATTTCAGTCTGTCTGCATAACACAGATCTTGAAGACTTTGAATTTTCTTTGTAAAGAACATTTGTGGTCTCTCCAATTGCTGCAGGTGTTTGGAAAAGAACATACCAAAGGGAGCGTTGTACGCTATTATTTGCCTGATGAGGAAAGAGTACAGGGGGGTTATAACCTCTTTTTTCTGGAGGCAATGCCCTCACTTATGAGATGAACAATATAAAATGCCTTTCTTACCACTGTGGAGACATGGTGATTGAAGTTAAGGTTGCTGTTGACCTGTGTGTCCAGATCTCTCACCACTGACTGTGTGCTTAGGGTTTTGCTATTGATGGTTTGCAGGAACATTACCCTTGCAGAAGGGTATGATAATGCATTTTTTGCATTACGTTTAAGACCATGACTTTGGCACCAGTCATTAGTCTGTGTAAGACCTTCTTGAAGGATGTTGACATCACTAGGGGTTTCAATGATAGCTCCCAGTTTGCAGTCATCAGCAAACTTTGTCAGCCACAGTCCTTTAGTTTTAGCCTCTACTTCAGAAAAGTAAATTCCAAATAGTACGGGTCCCAGAACCAATACTTGTGGAACCCCACTAGTTATAGGTCTGCTGAAGGAGGTGGAGTTCCCTATTCTGACCATTCAAGTTCTATCAGTGAGCCAGTTTGCAACCTATCTGACAATATATGGGATGATACCCAGCTGGGTGAGTATCAGTGATGTCTGAGTTGGGGGATTGTGTCAAATGCCTTGGCAAAGTCTAGGTAGGCCATATGCACAGACTTGCCCTCATCCGTGGATGCACCTCCTTTGTGCAAAGGGTTAAAGGTAGCTATTTTCCATTCTACTGGGATGAAGTCAGTACTTAGGCTGTGATTGAGAAGCATGTCCGTTGGTGATGCTAATTCCTGTTTTAACCCATTTAGAAGACAGCTCGGGATACTGTCTGGTGTCATAGAGGCTATATTTTTGGCCTTGGAGAGGGTGTTTAAGACCTGATTCTCAGAGATACTAGGTGGGGGGATAGTTGATAGGGATGCTTTGGAGTTTGAAGTTTACATTGACCCTGTCAGCCAGCAGGTTTGCTATCCACAGGTTCTGTATATGTAGTATATTAACTATGAGTTCAGTGCAAATCTGGGCCTTACCTTTGAGGTTAGTTACCTCTCAACTGTCCCTGATTTTCAGGGACGTCCCTGATTTTGACTCAAATTTTAGCTCTGTCCCTCTTAATCCCTCCTAAAACTAGTGACTTTTGGAGGAAAGGTGGTGAATTACACTTAATGAATAATGACAATAATTAAGAGTTATAGACTTATTTTACTTCAAAAAGTGTGTATTAATTCATATGCTCTGATTCTGTCAATGTTTCAAGTTAATAGCACTAATATTTTAAAAGTGTCCCTGATTGTCCCTGATTTTTTCATGACTTGTCCCTGATTCTGTTGAAATTTGTCCCCGATTGGTTGAGAGGTCTGGTAATTTGTATTCAAAGTAAGCACTGGAGGACTTCACTAGGTGTCTTATTTGCTTGTCTAAGTTGAGGAGGGAGTGTTTCCAGTTTTGAGACCATTCCTTCCTATTCTTAGACAGCAGTTTCTTTCTTCTGTTACATAGCGTATTAATGGCAGTTGTCCACCAGGCAGGTTTGTTTTAGTTTGAAACTCTTGCTTTGGTTTTTATCAGGTACGGCTGAGTCAACACAATTGTACAGGTGAGTGTATAAAGCACTGGTGCATAACTCAGCATATGTGTCTGTTACATCAGTGGGGGCAGAGCTATGAAGCTATTTACACTGTCACGTAAGAGGTTGTAATTGGTCTTGGAGAAGATTTTTAGTCTAGTTGCTGCTAATGGGACAGGGGGGGGTCTTATGTTACAGTTACTTCTAGTGAGACTGGTTTGTGATCAGATCTCACCAGGGATGGCCACACACTGGGGGTAGTGCAGCTTTACCCCATGTTGGTAAATGCCAGATCCAGGATGTTTGAGCCCCTTGTGGGTGTTTCAACCAGACTGTCCAGGGCACTGGAGTTACCAAAGTCCAGGAACTTTGGACAAGTGAGTTAGAACACATATAATATACCTAGTCAATGGATGGGTACTTAAAGTCACCCAAAACCAGGGTGTTTGGTTGTATCTTGATTAACTCAAGTAGATCCAAGTAGGCTGAGTAGATGCCCTGATTCATGGTGGGGGTCCTATAGCTGGCAATGACCTGAAGAGGGGTCTTACCTGCAGTCAGTTGCACCTGAAGTAACTCAAGGGAATTGTGCTATTTAACCAATTTAGAGGTGTATTTATCTTTAGTGAATATTGATACATCACCTCCTTTAGTTTTCATGCCTTCAGTTTGTAGTCTTAACATGTGGAAGGAGATGTAACCTGGTATAGCTGGGGCGCTCTCTGGAGCCTTAAATCAAGTCTCAGTGACTGCACAAATGTCAGCATCTTTCAAGGTGAGGACTGCTTCCAATGAGTGCAGTTTCTGGTTTAGAATCCTAACATTTAGCAGCATAACCTTGAGGTTGTTTTTAGAGGGCACTTTTACAATGGGAATTTTGTTCTTGTGACATTGCCTTAAAAAGGCACTATGGGGGTGGCAAGAGCCTTAGCTAGTAACAGAAATCCCAGGGGTGACAGATGAAGACCATCTCTGGCAAAGCATCAAGGTCTGTCAACCACATCATCCCAGGCTGACAGATACTAGATCCCCTTTGAATGACACCAGAAACTAAGCCAATTGTTGAAGTCAGTCATTTTTTCCTTGTATTGAGGTATCATCGTAGGTGAAGGTAAAATGCTGTTTAAGGCTAGGGGCATACCTGCCTGAGACACATAATTAATGAGCTCAGTCATGTCTCTCCTCGTATAGTCCAGTGAGGTATGTCTCAAGTCTTTCACACCAGTATGGACTATGACTTAACAGTGCTTGTTGCCGAGAGACTTGAGTGCATATGCGATGTGGCAGATCTTGGCACCTGACAGACAGCTAACAATTACTTTTTCCTTATCCAACCTGGTGGCCGGGACATCTGTGTGTCTCACAACTGAGCCACCTATGACTAAGATGTTTGTTTTTGTGTTATGCCTTAAGGGCTTGACTGGTGAGACACTGGTGTGTGCTATATTATGTGTACCAAGCTGATGTGGTGAGAAAACAGGGAGAGGAAGGAAGGACCAGGTAAAGTAGAAGACAGGAGAAGTGGGCAAAAATACAAAGGGCTAGTGGGTAGGATCTGTGTCAGTACCTCAGAAGCTTTGCTGAATGTATCACTTATCAGTGAAGGACAATTACCAGAACTCACCAATGCAGCAAAATACTAAGGGAAAATTTGCAGGCAGAAGTGTTTACATCTGTAGTCACCAACAGTGCCCACTGCTGGTCAATAGTGAGTAATGCGCAAACCCATGTAAATGCAGTGCTTATGTAGTAAATGAAAGTGCAACAATTTCAGGAAAAAAAAACTGTTCAAATAAGCAGTTATATGGTAAAAATGCAGTTCAAAAGTGCAATATACAGTGGAAAATTCTACTTAAGATTTGCAGAGATCAGCAGATGCATTGGATTGATCAGATAAATACAGCAGGGCAGTAGCTGGTCACCAAACTCTGTGGAGCATTGCTAAAACAAGCGCTAACCTGCACAAATGAGGTGCTCATGTAGCAAACAAGAGCAAACTTATTTAACCAAATTAACCAATAAAAAAGCTCAAAATTGTTCCAGCAAACTTCAATCAGATGAATTCTACTGCACATTCCTGCCACTAGGGTACAGCAGAACCCTCTCCAATAAAAGATGGACTGGTTTAGTGCCCAATTTATACAAACAAAACTAGATTCAGCAGGTCTGAATCTAGTCTATGCTACAGCAAAGTGCAACAATTTCAGAAAAAAAAACAGTTCAAATAAACAGGCACAATAAGCCTTCAACCAACAACTCCCATCTCAAAAGGGTAGAGGCTACCCTCTCCTCCCACAAGAGTGTAGACTAAAAACCTTCTTAATGCAAAATAACTGTCCTGAAGCCCAAGTGCTTAAACCAAAACTAAGACATTTTTAGAATAACAAACATACTAAACCTTCAAACAGCAATTCCCAACTTAGAAGGATGTAAACTACCTCACTTAACACAAGAGTGTAGACTACTGTTTGTGTCTTTCAGCTTTTCCCAGTTAGGGGTCGCCACAGCGGAACTCCAGTCCGCTAATGATTGACAGTAGATTTTTACATACTGGCTTGCCGGGCCTAACGCACAACCTTCAACGAAGGAACGCCCATTCACGCATGTCGCTACACAGAAGATGCTCTAACTGAGAATCGAACGGGCAGACCTTCTTAATGTAAAACAACTAGACTGAAGCCCAAGTGCTTCAACCAAAACTAACAGGCTTAGAATAACAGTTACAATTTAATCAGGCTACTGACAAGCAGTAATAAATGCAGCAGAATAAATGCAATTGAACACTTTTAAGAACAAGCAGAAGAAGCAAAATAAAGTAATAAAGTAGGATGAAACACAAATACAGTAAAAGCAGCTGAACAAAGTGTAATTTTTATTTCACATTAACTGGGAAGGAAGGAGTAGCTGTGGTGGTGCAGCGGTAGTGTTATTGTCTCACAGCAAGAGGTTCTCCCATTTGATTCTTGGCTTGGGTTGGGAGTGCCTTCTGTGTGGAGTCTGCATGTCCTCCCCGCGGTCGAGTGGCGTTCGAAAGACATGCGTTGAATGGGCATGCCATCGTTGAAGGTTGGGCGTCGGGCTGGCAACTCGGCACCATAAAAACCAACTGCCAATCATTAGTGGACCGGAGTTCCACTGTGGCCACCCCTAACTGGGAAAAGCCGAAAGACAAACAACAACAACAACAACAATATTAACTGGGAAGGGAGGAAACAGAAGATAATTCAAGGATAAGAAACTAAGGGGGTGAGCCTTCCCTAATGTTCTCTCTGTACTCAGTAGAATGGTCTGATGAGAAGGGACTGGGAGGAGTGTCCAAAACCAGATTCATAGTAGAGAAGGGCAACTCAAAAGCCAACAAGTTTAAGAATACAACAACAGTTGAGCGGGTGGGTAGGAAAAATAAAATAAAATGCAGACAGAGATCAGCAATATTCATACAGAATAAAGCAAGCAAGCCAAACAAGCACTCTAGCTAAATTGCAGCTAAATCTGAACAAGATAGTTGAGGGGCTTAAAGAAGCAACATTCCCCCTTTACAATGTGTGCAGTGAACCTGCAGATGGTGTATATAGACTCCCATTAAGGGGATGCAGAAGATATAGCCTCCACTTCAAAAATGCAACTTAAGAAGAATAATTCTAACTTCCAAAATCAGCAATGCTCATGGTTGTCATAATTTAACTTTTAATGTATTCATTTGTTAACCAGGTCACTATGGACCCCTTTTAACAATGAGACAAACCAGGGGGCATGGGTAATCCAATATAGATTGCCATTTTAGAGTAACCAGTCAACAGACATGTTTTTGTTAGGTGGGAGGAAAACTCAGTATCCAGACAAAACCCATGAAGACACACGGAGAATATGCAAACATATCACAGACAGTAACATGAGGTTAGGATTGAACTACAGATACTTGCACTGCCGGGCACAGATCTTAGGCACTGAGCACTGTGCTTTGCAATTACTATTGGGACTCTAAAAACTTAAAACTACAATGATTTACTATTAAAATTTCAAACGGCACTCCGTTGACTGTGCTATAGTTGGCAATGGAATTTCGGAAACGTCGAATGTCGAACTCAAAAAATCAATCTAGGAACGGTTTTAACATGGGTCGAGGTAGGTGTTCAGTATTATGCTGAACTACAATCATCTCCCCTACCTTGACCCATGTTAAAACCCATTCCTAGATTGTTTTTTTGAGTTCGCAATTATCATTTTCGAACTTCCGTATTCGACTATAATACAGTTGACGGAGTGCCATTCGAAATTTTAATAGTAAACCACTACAATATTGCTATTTGACATAAATGTTGCCTTTTTATTTTTAATAATAAAGGTTTTACATGACTATGTCATGAGGTTAAAACTTTAACATAAAGGTTTACTTAAAAAGAAAATAGTTTAAATATAAAATTTTGTGATGTACGGGAGTGTTATTTGTTAGTATTCTTCTCTGCTTCAACAAAATAGTAAATGTGGTAAGTGGGCTAGGCTAACTTACTGGCAATGAAACAAAACAAATATAAAATAAAACAACACATTTTTTCAGTAACATCAGATAAAGTTGAATGAATGACAGAAGGCAGGGCAACAAATGTGCAAATGGAATAAAGCATTACAAATTATGTTAAGAAAGTCAGTAAAATGTAATAGATATATGAATGCATAAATAAGAAACTAAAGGAGACACATCATTGTATACAAATAGGTGGGATTAAAAGGATATAAATAGAATGAACAGATATTTATTTTCAGTATTCACAGAAATGGAGAGACATCAAAGCTAGGCTTGAAAATATTTTCATATGGAATGATTTAATCCAAATTTGTTAATCATGAAAGAGTTTCAAATAAGTTCTTAACACCAGAGGTAGACAAATACAAAATGTCAGATGGGATTTGCCCAGACTTCTGAAATTAATCAAGCTTTTACATATAGGTTTTTACAGGAAATGTTTCTGAATTCTAAGAAATGAGAAAACAAAATTTTAAAATGGAAGAAGCAAAAATGAGATCAACATGACTGCAGCAACATCCAGATATTTTCACGGCAAGGGAGAATCGCACAAGATATTTAGGATCTGATATTTAGGAATAAGTCATTCACATCCTACATCAGTGCAGCCGTTGCCTCCGAGAGGTTTACTATCACAATTCGAAGCTCACAATCTTGAAACTCATAATTCTGAGACCATAATATCGAAAGACGAAAAACTCTGAAACCACAATGTTTACATTTCTAAAATACTTAATCCCTTTACCAGTATGAACCCATAAACAAATGCTAACATGGGTCCTGCATGGGTGTGAATCCAGGAACAAGAACTAACATGGGACCTACAGGAGATAAGTCCATCAATTCGATATTGTGGTATTCAGCTTTTTGGCCTTTTTTTATTATAGTCTCTCAGGATTATGAGTTTCAAGATTGTGGGCTTCAAGATTCTGATAGTAACCCCCCCCCCCAGGATAAGTTCTGTGTCCTTGAGTGTTTCTTTTGATAGTCTAACATCTGAGGTACAAGACAATTCTGCACATAGTGAAGTCACATAATGTTCAACAAAGCAATTTGAGAAAAACAAATGGGAACTTTTTAGGAGGTCTCAAACCAAGGAGAAGATGCTGGAGAATGTAGTTTTTCATGCAGTAATACTGAAGTCAAGGTACATAATTGGTTAAATTTGGAATGCAATACTGTAAAGGTGTGAATTTGAACCCACATATTATCCAAAACTAGAGGAATTAAAAACTGAATTTTTTTAGATTTCTTGCAAGTTAAGTTTAAAATTACAGGTGATATTTATAGTTGGCTATGCATGTGTGCAGCTGCAGCATGCAACTAAGCAAGCTGTGGGCCTACACAAACAGAGGCCACAAAAAAGTCCAAGGTTGCACATGTGTACAAAAGTTGCATGAAAAGCAATATGTAAATGAGTGCATAATGATATGGAAATGAGGGAAAGTATGTAAACGATGTGCCGTTTATTTGCTTGTTGAATCTCTTTCCAATTTTTTGCAATCTACAGCCAAGGAATGGTACACAAGTGCAGATTGAGCACATAGGCTATAAAAGGATAAGCATTGCTGCTTCCACACACTTTGCAGACAGTGAAGATACCCCAAATAGTAGCTAGTTTTGCAATTTCCTACTTTGACACTCTTGTTACCACAGTACAACTCTCATGCTGCCTAGCAACAAAACAGTGGCATTACCTGCAACATATAACACACTACAGTTTTGAAGGGCAGGAAGTTCTTAATTGGTTTTATGTAAACAGGGACATTATAAGGGAATTAATGAATTTGCATTGCCCACAAACTGGAACTGGGGGGAATGCATGACCTGCTTGCTTGTCTGTGCAGATACCAAAGTATGTATAGCTCACACTATACTTGCTGTTGGGACCTTCCAGAAACAGACTGGGAACATGTTAGGTATCTTACAAGTTTCAGCCCCTAGGGTGCTGCAGCAGTTCAAGTCATTCTATCTCATCTGAATCAGCATATCGATTTTCACAGACACCACAGAAGAGGGTACCACCAAACATGCTTTTTATGATCTGGCATGCTTCTTGGATGTACTTGTTGTGACAGATTGCACCCATGTGGCTATTAGGCTGCACCTAACCTACAAGAAGAAAGGTACTGTAACAGGAAAGATTATCACTCCATCAACTGTCAGGTAGTGTGTGATACATGCGGCTGTATCACCAATGTCTTAGCCCAGCATTCTGGTAGTGCCCGATTTGGTTCAGTTTATCACAACTTTCTGCATGAAAGGATACCATATGGATACCTAGTAGGTAAGGGTAGCAAAAGTCACCAAACATGCCCATAGGTTATTATATAAAAGCAAGAAAGATGTAATGCATAACCACCTCATCTTTGTGTACCCTCTGTTATGTTTTTTTAAGTGATGCAGACAATACATTCAAACCCTGGCTTATGACATTAGTACAGAATCCACAGGGAGCTGTGGAAGAATGGAACACTGCCTTGTCACAAATCATGTTGTCACTGAGTAAGTGCTCAGCAAGCAATGATGTCCAACAGGGTGTGTGTTATTGTGAAAATAACACCTGCCCAGGGATGTTCTGAGGCCCAACACCACAGGTGGAGGGCCCCGGGCCTCTACAGCCCTGGAACGATGTTATTTCCACAGTAATACACACCCTGGCTGCATTATTGCTCTTAGAGTATGGGTTGTTTGTAAAATTGAATACAGTCCACAGAGAAAGAATTTCGCTGTAATGGGTGATACGATTCAAGAAGAACTTCACAACTCTAGGTGCAACTATTTATTAGGTACATCAACACACAGGTTAAGCACTTTCATCTAACATAGTAGACTTCTTCAGAACACAATGTAACATTCACCTCAAGATTATATATCTCTCCCAACCAATCAAACATGTTAAACAATCAAGACAATTAAAATTAATTAGACAATACTAGCCCATTAAAGTGCTCAGTGCTCTCATTAAAAACAAACTAAAAGATATTTCTATACAAGGAAAGCCTAACTAGTGCTGAACATAAGATCATATACAATTCCTGTATAGCTAAATTTTGAAGTTATTTCCCCCTACTAAGTGTGTAGAGTGCAACCATATAACCATTAACCTTTTAATTCTAATATAGGCTTGATAGAAATACTGTCATTAATTCCTGTGTGGGTTGTAACATTCAGAAATATTTGCCATCGAACCTCCCTCTCACCAAGTTTTTTTCTGACATCACCACCTCTGGTGCAGACAAGTATGTGCTCTAAGATAGCAAGCTTAAACATATCACAGCCAGAACTTTTCAATATGTGTCTATATAAAGCATTGGTTATTTCTTTCTTTCTATTACAGTAATAGTGATCGTATATTCTGTTTCGTAAGCACCTGTCAGTTTTACCGACATAAAAACAGGAACATTTTGTACATTTTGCCAGGTATATAACATGTTGTGTCCTACAATTCCCATTCCGGAACCTCAATGTTCTGTGGTTCATGTCTTCCAATGTTAAACATATGTTTAAGCTTGCTATCTTAGAGCACATACCTGTCTGCACCAGAGGTGGTGATGTCAGAAAAAAACTTGATGAGAGGGAGGTTCGATGGCAAATATTTCTGAATGCTACAACTCACCCGGGAATTAATGACAGTATTTCTATTAAGCCTATATTAGAATTAAAAGGTTAATGGTTATATGGTTGCACTCTACACACTTAGTAGGGGCAAATAACTTCAAAATTTAGCTATACAGGAATTGTATATCTTATGTTCAGCACTAGTTAGGCTTTCCTTGTATAGGAATATCTTTTAGTTTGTTTTTAATGAGAGCACTGAGCACTTTAATGGACTAGTATTGTCTAATTAATTTTAATTGTCTTGATTGTTTAATGTGTTTGATTGGTTGAGAGAGATATATAATTTTGAGGTGAATGTTACATTGTGTTCTGAAGAAGTCTACTATGTTAGAAAGCACTTAACCTGTGTGTTGATGTACCTGATAAATAGTTGCACCTAGAGTTGTGAAGTTCTTCTTGAATCGTATCACCCATTACAGTGAAATTCTTTCTCTGTGGACTATATTCAGTAGTTGCTTTTCGCTGCATTTTTGACTTTGCATTGTTTGTAAAATTGCTGTGTTTCACTTACTTTTTTTTTATTACTATATTATTTTTTTATACATTATTAATGTAATATAGTTCCACAACCTAATATTTTAACCTTGCTATAGTATATGTTAATGGTGATGGAGGAAACATTTTACATCCAAAATATAACAACTTAAAAAAATATCCAGGTATTTGCTTTATTTTGTGGGCCCTTACTCCTAAAATGTTTGGTTTGTTGCCAGTCATTGGAGGTTTAAGTTAATAAATATTGATGTGCATTTGCGTTTCAGACTTTTATTTCCTTAAGAAAATTCATGTTAACACAAATCATTTTGTTTAAGCAGGTTTGTAATTTTATAAGAGCAATAATTAAAATCTGTTACTATTTTTGAGCATTTGTTTCCTCCTTTATTTTAGGCTTTATCCAGATTTCTTCAGCTGAAAGGTCCAGAGGTATGCAACCTCTTTACTGCTGCTGCCAGTGGTCGATTTCATTCTCTCTCTCTCTCTCTCTCTCTCTCTCTCACACACACACACACACACACACACACACACACACACACACACACACACACCTCTTTGCTTCAAAAAATGCATGCTAATACAAATAATTAAAAATATGTTCCTATTTTGAACCTTTGTCCCGTGTTTATTTTAGGCTTATCCAGATACCTTGAGCTCACAAGTCAAGAGGTACACAAACCTCTTAACTGCTGCTGCTAATGCCAGGGGATTGCTTGATCAGACAGAAAAATAAACACACACATATACACACACTTTTTTTCTGTTTCATTTATTTTTTTACAATCGCTAAACAGCAAAAGGCTGTTTGGTGAGTATAACATAGCTTGATCGATCAATCTCTCTCTCTCTCTTACTCTCATACAAGCATTCACTCACACACAGACATAAACACACACACCTGCACACACACACACACACACACACACACACACACACACACACACACACACACACGCACACGCACACACTCACACACATGCGCTTTTTTATTTTATTTTTTTATTTTTTATTTTACACTCGTTAAAAAGCAAAAGCACTGCTTAGCAAGTGTAAAATAATGGTGGCCGTTAGGTTTTTTTTCAGTCCAAGCTCCACAACAGCTTAATATGCTGTCATAAAGCAGCAGACTCATTTTTCAGCAGGCATTACCTGTATATTAACACCCTGCTGGAGAACATTCGTTCTCCAATCAGGGTGCAATCTACAGGTTGTCCATTCTCTAACCTTGCTTAAAGACTGTTTATGTAATCTGGACAAGTTGGGGGGGGGAGGTCTGCAGCACAATCCAGTTACTGCATAGAAAATGACTGCTGCATGCTGCATACTGCACAATATGATTTGACTTCTATCCAGTTCACCAGTGCCACCATCACCACTCCCAGCAGGACCCACCAACAGTCTTGCAGTTCCATGTAACAACTGTAACCAGCAGCAGCAGTGAGGACAGTTACAATGACTGCAGCAGAACACCCCTCAGACAGGCGTGTGTGTGGTAAAAGACAGCACAGGCAAAGCAGCAGCATCTAGTCCACAATTATGGGCCTTGATGAATACTATGAGGCAATATAAAGTTACGAAAATAAAACCTGGTGCATTATAAACTGTGGGCTATAATTCTTTTACTGTAAAGTCCCAGTAAAAAACAGGTAAATGTAAGCGCTTTCGTAAGACACAATGACCAAACTTCATCAGGAAGTTTGGTCATTGTGCCTTACTAAAGCTTTTACATTTACCTTTTTTTACTGGGACTTTACAGTAAAAGGATTTTGTTTGTGGATTTCAGCAGTGTGGCTCATTTTTTCATTTTTATTAGTTGGAACGTTCTTTTTTGGTACAAAACTGTGGGCTATGCTGTTCTCTGTATGATCAACTCACACTGTGCATTCCCCACAAAACATAGAGAATTTACAGTTAACAGGGTCACAGCCATCATCATTTGCACAGTGGTCATTAGGCAGAGGCACACAGTGCTAGGCACACTTGCAGGGTGGGGGCCTGAGTTGTAAGTGACATTGCTCAACAAGGCATGTTTGACCACATGTATTACAACCTTATACGCAGAATTACTCTCCCCGTGAATATAAAGATGTGTTGTGCTGTCTGATTTCTCTGGTTCTAAACCTGTAAGTCTTGGAACTGGGGATTGTACTTATCAAACCAGTCCTGGTCTTTTTTTTTTCTTTCAAAAAGATCTTTTTTTTAAATCTCTACAGGTGCCCTGCTTAACTACTGGAATAACTGCCAAAGCAGCTCAGGACTTGTAGGATATAGGGTGCACAGCTTTACATCTGGACCTTGTATTGCACAATGTAGTAGGATCGTTGAGTCACAGCAGGAACAGGAATGGGTGTTGTCATTAGAGAATGAGTGGCTACAGTGGTGTAACCTACATAAGGCTGCTGAGACCCTTGACAGTGACTGGCCAGTATTGCATGAACTGAGCCTGGACTATGAGATCCATCCACATCATGTGGAAGCCTCTGAAGTCTAGAGCACTGACACATGGATGTTTCCCCATCCAAGGATGCTGGAGGTGACTGGGCTACCTGTACCACATATCCAACATGGCCTTCACACAAGTGGATTCAATCTTTGCATTGCGTAGCTCAGTCTACCATATGTATCTGATAAGTTCTTACATGCGGGCGACAAAGGCTGACATAGATGTGTGAGTAACTGAGTAACTATGTCTCCACCTTTAGATATATTGGGAGCATTACAATTTATTGGTAAATATCCTCACCTATATCATGCAACACTCTCACCATCTCTCCCAGAATCTCAGTAGCAGTAGCTTGTGCCTACACAATGTCCTAACACATTTGCTGCTGTGCAGACAATGCCTTACATGTCTCAGAAGCCAGCTGTGGACATGAAGATATCAAGCATCCCTGATGAACTAATTATTTTGGGATTTTTTTGTGTGTGTATGGAAAATGTGAATTTAACTCTGGATTCAGTTTTGAAAGTTTATGTTTCATAAACAGAGTCCTGTGTTAAAAACAGAAGCAATATCAAAAGGGTAAAGCAAGTGATGCGGTAGAATTATTTTGGTACTACAATTGATGTTAAGGACTTGTATACAAGTATCCCACATTATGTAGGTTTGAAGGCAGTAGCCTTGATGGTCAATGAGGACCCACAAGCTTTCTTTATACCATCATTATTTCATTTTTTGTTCACACCAAAATGTGTTTAGGTTTGAAACCATCACTATTTACAGGAAAGGCAGAGAAGAATGGAGCATCATATATCCCAATCAGATATAAATATATTCCTCTCCTCCTATGATACAGATAAATATATAACATCCAATATTTTTAAATAATGTAAATTTTTAAAGTGTTGAACAGTAGCACTTGAGGAATTCATTTTAAAGGTAAGGTATTTGAGGAATTTGTACAAAATGTGGATGCTATATGGTGTTTGTGGTAATAAAGTGTATAGTACTTTGCTTACGAAAAGTATATCAGTTAATCAATCAATACATTTTGGTACGGGGAGGGGCTTCCAGTGGCGATTACAGCATTTATTAAAGTATTTGCCTTATTAAAGAATGCCTTGTGAAGAATACATGCCACAGATTGAAGGTATACAGCCATATCAGGTACTGTTGTTCTAATTTAGCATTTTTGTTGTATATATGTGACTGTGGCAGTTATTTATCAGGTGATTTATTTATTTTTTGTTTGCTTTCATGTAGCACAGGCATTTGCAGCCTGCACATTGTTGCTTTATATCAGTTTAGCTGCAGATTTGTGCAAGCTGTTATTAGAAATTGGATTCCTTTCTTTCTCACTTTTCTTTCAGTATTTCCTATTTGTCTGCATGAACTTTTTGTTAGAGATTTCGGGGACTAGAAATCGACTTATCTGTTGCAGCTCTGTCAATGTGCTTTGTTTTGTGTTGATCCTGTCTCTGTCTGTCGAATTTGACAGTGATTATTTTGATAATGTCCTCAGTCCCCCACTGGATTAGAAAGTGCTGTTGTCTTGGTGTTTCTCCTTGCATAGCTCTGCACATTTTATGTGAATCAAACCCAAGTCCAATCATCATTAGACAAATGGCATAGCAAATCCTTTGACTCATCTTGCTTTATACCACTAGAAGAAAGCATATTGTTTTATTTCTTAACAAAGTTTCTAGCAATTTATTTGCAACTTGAAATTATAAAAGCCTGTTATTTGATAAAACAGATTATGTATTCTACAGTTAAAGATACATAAAATAGCTTAAAATGTGCAGAATGATTGTTTTCTAGACAGAGGGGAAGGAAGCCCCATCCCAAATGCAAAAAAAAAAAAAACAAAAAAGTTACCTGAATGAATTCCCTCCATGTAACTAACAAAGTAGAGGGCAGATAGAAATGGACACAATACATCTGGAAGTTGTGTGCTTAGTCTGTATATATTGTATGTTTTTTCAGCTGGTTTCCATTGATATAAAAACTCTAGTTATATGGCTCTATACATACCCATGATGTGCATATAACTGTTTTGTATTCCCTTTTTAAATGAGTTAAGGATGTCACCTAACTACTACCAGTTTGATATTGTATCAGTATCTTTAAGGAAATTTCATTACACTGCAGAGTTTGCTGTTTTCATAGATGTGTGTGCCGTCAACAGAAACGTAGTTCATGCTCTTAACGTCATCTGTTATTGTAATGTAATACTGCTGACAACTCTTTGGGATTGCCTAGGGTATGGGTATGCACTCTGATAAAATTAATGGGTAGGAGTTCTTGTTTTATCTTACGTGTAATGAACAAAAATAATGAAAACGTTATTTTTTTCTGTTAATGTATGTGTACCTATGCTTTTGATTAAAACATAAAGATTTAATAAACTTAATTAAAAATACTTCATTCTTTATAATATCAATGAAATTCTGCTCCTTTGGGAAAATAGTTTAACTTGTTTCAAATTACGACACATAGCTTAAAAATAATTCCACTATTATGGCAAAATATTAATAGTTTAATCCAGCAGTGCAAGAATAGGCTGCAGTGGTATAGAGGTTAGCATTGATGCCTCACAGCAAGTGGTTCAGTTCTCGGCTGGAGTGGAGTCTGCATGTCCTCCCTGTGGTCAAGTGAATTTTAAAGACATGCAGGAATGTGTATGTGTGTGCCTTCTGTGAAGGTTGGGTGCTGGGCTAGCATCTCACCACCATAAAAACACCACTGCCAATCAATCTGCAGACCAGTGATCTGCTGTGGCAACCCCTAACAGGGAAAAGCTGAAAGACATTGCTTTTTTAACCCATCATTAAAAGAAAAACATTAAAAGATGATTGACATCAGGAATGCTGATATATTTTCTCTGTCTCTCGTCCTCTCTCATTTTTATTCTAACATTGAACCTGGTTGCTTTGTGTCTTCATCTGATTTAATTCAGGGCAAGTTTTGAAAGCTCGGAGCATATAAACAGTACTAGTTAAGCAATCAGAGGGATCATAATAGGACTAGTCATATATATGCCTTTAAGTAGACATGCCTAAAAGTTCTTGCCACCCTTTTCAAACACTTAATAGTGCTAACCTCCCTAAATAATAACGTAGTATAACTGAGTTGTCTTTTTTCATTTCAAAGCAATGTGAAACTTAAAATGTTAAACAAGGATGAAGCAAACCTAAGTAAGTGTATCAAGCTGATCTACATGTATGCTAGCAAGGTACAATCCTATGCCACTGGCATGGGTTCATTTAGCAGCACAGATACTCAATAATTGCTTAGACATGATATAGAATTCAATCTCTGTGCTTCTTCAAGAAATATGAATGGGGTCCTTTCAATACTACAGTGACAACTTGATAAAACCTAGTGAGAAGTGCAGGTGACAATAATATTGGAGTATCTGTCCTTGGTAACCCTAAGACACAGGAGGTAGGAGTTTGATTTTGAAGTTGAAAAACACAAAGCACAAAAATATCTAAAGCACATTGACTGAATGCTCTTTTTGTAGTGTACATATATAGGATTATGCAGGAAAAGGAATGACTGAAAATGTTATAGGGTTTAGTGTTAATGTTCACGTGTTTGTGGCTTGGGGTAAGGGATATGTAAGGGGATACATGTACTGTTGTACATGTTTGATGTTGTATTGTGTTCTGTGTTCTTGTGTTGTATAGAGGTACTGTTAGGGAAAGGGTTTTTAGTAATGCGATGTGTAGGGTTAGGTTTCGGGGCAGAGTTAGGGTTAGCACAAATGAATAAGATGGTACTGGGAGATAAAGCCCTAATGCCCACCTCATTCAAGTGTACCCTATCCCTGCCCCAACCCTACCCATTACATTACTAAAAAGCTTTTTCCTAACTGTACCACTAACTGCGGTGGTGGTGCTGCGGTAGCATTGTCACCTCACAGTAAGACATTGTCCTGTTCGATTCTCAGCTAAAGCGTCTTCTGTGTGCAGGCATGCATGAATGGGTGTACCTTCGTTGAAGGTTGCGTGTCAGGGCTGGGAACTCGGCACGTAAAAACCTACTGTCAATCATTAGCGGACCAGAGTTCCGCTGTGGCGACCCCTAACCGGGAAAAGCCGAAAGACACAACAACAACCACTACCAAGATGACACTTGATCTTGGTTTTTGTAGCTGGGGTGTATGATATAGGGTATTTTTAGGTGGATAGAAGTTTTACATATGTTGTGATTCGATATTATGAGTTTTCAGTATTTGCCCTTTCAGTTTGTTTTTTTTTAGATATTTTTGAGATTTGATATTTTGAGTTTTAGATATTTATCTGTCTCTCTCTCTCTCTAACAGACACACACACACACACTCACACACACAAAAACACATATATTTATTGTTATATGATACATGTAAATATTTGATGTGGGCAATTAAAACATGGAACTTCTAATCCTTTAGCACTTATTCATGACAAAACAGCTTGAGGATCATTTTAATCATGTCTACAGTTCTGTTTCAATAACTGTGTAATTTTTTTGACCCATGTTGTGAGTTCTGATCCTCCATCATCATTAATATTGTTTCAGTTGGCAATGGCTTACAATTAAATGTGTATCTGATAAAATAAAATATCTTTATTTATTTTGTCACACAATAGTCATGTAGCAAATTGATTTTCATCCCAGAGCAGCATCACAGGTACTGAATGGCAGGAATATTGATATGCAAGTTACGTATATTGCATGGCATCATTTAAAATAGATATGTCTTTCCTGATTTTATTTGTTAATGAAGAATCTGTTTATATGTGACCAACCCTTTACGTTATTGTGTCTAATATACATGGCTTTTGTACCACTGTAATGTTTACACAGGGGTTTACATCTATTTCTCCTCCAAGTTTATGCAAAGCTTTGTCACAGTCTGAAACACTCTCTGATTTAACATATTTTAGAAGGAGTCTCACATCTTATAGCTAAACATAGCTTTCTGCTCAGAGCAATCTGGATTTTCTGAATCCAGGCTAAACTGAGCCCTTTACAGTGTGTAAGTTATGGTCTCTTTAATTATAAAACTGTTGTTCGATTTAATAAAAAATATTTATTTTAATTTTGCAAGCAGCAAATATTATCTCAAAAGCTCCTAGCTCCTTTAATGTCCTTATAAAGGTATAAAAAACAAATAACCCATGTGAGGAAATGTTCTTATTCCATGTCTATAGACAATGCCCAGAATTTAAGTGCTCACTTACTTGTGGTAAGTAGTATGGAATCTGTAGAGAATCACTATGCTAAAGTACATGTGAGCTGATATCTATGTGCTTTCCACATAGACAGTAAGCCTTTGAGTAGAGAGTCTTTAGCTGAATCATAGAGGTGAAAGCATAATATCTGTTCTTATTTGGGACTCAAACCCGATACGTCCAGCATACTGCGCTGATGTTAACACCGCTGGACCTTCTATGATTCTAACAGTACCTAAGCAGAGGACTTTCTCTGCATTTGTGTGTGTGTGTGTGTGTGTGTGTGTGTGTGTGTGTGTGTGTGTGTGTGCGCGCGCGCCCGTGCGTGTGTGTGTGCATACGCACATGTATGTGTTTATAATTTCATCTCCAGCTGGATAACAGTAAGAGGCTATTACAAGAATTTATTTTATTTTTTAAAAAAAGTTAAATGAGGTTGTCTCTGCTCAGTTCTCTTTGTCTCTGCTCAAGCTGATTAAGGGGAAGTTGTCGCCTGATGTCATGTAATACTGAAGCTGTTTATACCCTGGTATGTAACACTCAGAGATACTGAGAACTACAACAAACATGCACTAGGCCATGCCTTCTACATGCAAAGAGGTAAGCGGTGTGTCAAATGTTTAACTTTTTCTTCTGTTTAGAGCTGGATTGTTATTGATTATTGCATACCAAGGATGTTAGGATAACAAGGTGGATCATCATTTAAATATGCTAAATTAGTACTAGATCTGTATCTGTCTTTGCAATAAGACTTTCTGTGAATAATTTACAGCTGAGCCAAAGGTGAACAGCAACAGAAACAACTCTGTGAGAAGATTAGAAAAGACCGTAAGGCACGTCTGGGTACTTAAGGCTCGGAAAGAACATGTGATTTTTTTGATGCACAAAATTGCCAGTGTATATTACACTGTATTACTACACTATATTAGCTGTACATTCTCTTGCATTCATTCAGATGACTGACATCTTTGATAAATATGGCAAATATATTTTTTTAAGTTTATAAAGGGCTTTTTCACTCAGCCAAACAAGCCAGCTGTCTTCTAAGCCAGTGCTCAGAGGTGGTCACCATGTCTTAAACACTTTCTGGATGGTGTGCTGTTGCTATGCATTCATCACCTCCATTTAACGAGCAGAGCAGGCCACACCTCGCCAACAAGTAAGACTAAACAAAGTCACGTATTACTAATACAAGCACTGCATTTTTCCTTAAATGCTTATTAATTTGGAATAAAAAACAGAGTCCAATTTTATGTTCTGTTGCTATGAAGAAATGTTTGGATTTTGTATTCAGCTTTACATTTGGGGAATAGCTTGAGTGACTTTTTGATTCTTTAGATAAAAAACTGAATGTCAATTTATA
This sequence comes from Protopterus annectens, assembly GCF_019279795.1. Lineage (NCBI taxonomy): Eukaryota > Metazoa > Chordata > Ceratodontiformes > Protopteridae > Protopterus > Protopterus annectens. The sequence goes on along the minus strand of NC_056732.1, from coordinate 397,886,186 downwards.
ATTTTGTAATTCATCAACTCAATACAGTCATGATCTCTGAAAGCATAAATCAGTTTTCTCTTTATTTAGAATTTTAGTTTAGCTATATCTGAAATGGAAAAGTTGCATGAAGAGCTAACTGAGCAGATCTAAAGTGATTTAAGGTATGAACGTGGCACATAACATGAAATAATGTATGTTGAGATACTAAAGAAGTTGAAACTAGTTAGCAATGCTTACTGCTGTCTTTAATTGTTCATTTTAGGTATTATTTTTTGTGCAAAGCTCTGTTTAAAATATATTATCTGGATGTATCTAGAAACTATGGTAGGGTTCATTAAAACATTGAAATCCCTTCTACTCATTTTCCTTAGTAAAATGTAATAACAGAAAGCACCTAAACGTTGGTCTTAGTTTATAACTAATTATTACATAAGGTGCCTCTTAGAATTTCAACCTTGCAATTTAGGATCCAAACAAAGCACTTCCAGTTCCTAAAATGTGCTTCTAGTGCAAACGCTTGCATAGTTTCTAGCTCTAAGCCAGTGCTAAGAATGTGGAAGGTTGTGAACGAATAGTTTACGCAAACTGAGGCAATGAGGGGTCATCACGTCACTGATCTAGCCATACTAAGTTACTTTCACAGCACTTGGTGCATATTTTTCAATGGCTTCCCCACTGACCTCATTTAAGTCCGAGAAGTCTGTTCATTGACCATAGATGTAATTTTGTTATTTCATAGGGCAGAAGCTGCATGTCACATGGCAGGTATGGTGCATGTTTTGCCACACCTCATATTCTCAGTTTAGTGTGCCAGATTGCCAAGAACTTCAATGTAAAATCACGTCACTGCTTCCAGATAATCATATTGCTGCAGATTTCTATCTCTCTACACATTCCCAGTTACATGTCTGCTGCTGGCAGCCCTATAAACTCCATGGCCAGCTGCCCATTTTCAATGCATTCTGGCTAGCATCATATACACGGTGAGGAAAGCATGATTCTTTGATCAGGTCTGATGAATGCTGCATATACGGATAGTTATTGCCTCACTGCATGATGGTATAATATTTGACAATAGTTTTATGTAGTGGATACCACGAGGTCATGCTTTAAAAAAGGGAACTTGAAGTTTGTTCGTACACTTTTAGGGCTTTGTTTGTATGTTATGCCATTGTATAACATATACATTCTCTGCCAGATCATTAACTTCAGACCAAAGCTGTGTACTGTAAAGCATATTTGATGGGCATTGTGTTACAAAAGTACTATCTGGCTAGCAGAAAAATCTTTATTTAAAAGGCAATTAGCCAATGGCCATGGGAACAAATGGGTTTAGTCACAATCATGGTACATTTTCAGTATGTGAAGGAAAAAACAACAAAGAACATAATACAATGTGGAGAGTAAACTATCGTTTCAATAGAAGAGTGAGAAAGGGAAAATGAGTGCTTGAATATCTGTGTAATAACTTTCTGAATGCCAAGTATATGTTATTACAACAATGAAACTGGAAATAGTCTCTGCTAGGTAAAGGGAAAGTATGTGGCAGATGATGACTAATGCCACAAAATTCCCTGGTATTAATGAATTCATTTCTATTAAACCTTTTTTGCAGTTATTATAAGATGTATTGATATATCAATTTTGAATAGATATAATATCACTTGTAGTTTGTGTGATATGGAAAGTTAGCAAAATATTTAATTTCTTAGTCACACTATTTTGTATGTGTTTATATCAAATTTTATATACATATGATTGTTTATGACATTATTATTCTCACTTTGAGCAGTATTTATTCAGTGCAGTTTGATTTTCAGTATTTTTCCAGGCAGAGTTGTATTTATAGCTAATACATTATATATATATCAAATACATTATGTACATTTTACAGCATTTACATTTTACAGTTTTTATATATTAGTACAGTCAATTCATTTATTACAATTTTGGTATTTAATGTTATTATTTTTTATTGTGTATAAAATTTTCAATTATCGGAGGAAAAGTATTTTATTATGGTGTTTAAATATTACTTGCATTGGCACTTTAAATAGGAAGTGATTATAGCAATAACCCACGCCTGGGTGTGGGTAATGCTGGATTTACCCACGGTTGGCGTGGTTTGGTCCCGAGGGCAAAGCCCGAGGACCAAAAGCCAACCGTGGGTAACAGCATTACCCACCAGAAGTGGTTATTGCTATTATCTATGACATTATTTAAGAAAAGAAACTATTACTTTTCTTAAATAATGGCATAGTATAATGCCTGTTTACTGCCCTTCCACAGATGTCTGGCATCCGCGGCAGTTCTGATGTACTGCGCCTGCGTACATCAGAGCTGTGGCAAAAGCAACGGAGAAAGCAAGATCTCTGTTGCTTTTTTTTTTAAGCTATGTTAAATGGGTTTAACATAGCGAGACAGTTTTAAAATAAGCAACAGACATGTCTGTTGCTTATTTTAAAACTGTCTCGCTATGTTAAACCCATTTAACATAGCGATACAGTAAAAAAAGCAACGGAGATCTTGCTTTCTCCATTGCTTTTTTTTTAAAACCTGTCTCACTATGTTAAATGGGTTTAGCATAGCGAGACAGCTTTAAAATAAGCAACAGAGATCTCAGTTGCTTATTTTAAAGCTGTCTCGCTATGTTAAACCCATTTAACATAGTGAGACAGTGTTTTAAAAGTAGAGTTATACTAATGGAAAAAAGTCCGGGTGACCGGACCTTTTTCCATTAGTATAACTCGATTTACAATGTGCACGCTGGCCAATCAGCGTGCACGTTTTGGGGGGGTCATGGTATAATATTCAATTATCAATTAATTCTGGCACCAAAAAGTTTTTAAATATGTTCTTTATTTTGATGTTTAGTGGTCTGAAGAAGTCTGCTTTGCAGATGAAAGCGCTTACCACGTTGTACAGAGTACTTCAATAAATTGTTCTATTCCTTGTTCTGAGTCCATTCACGCTTTGGTTGCTAAACTAGCAGAGACTATTTCCAGTCTCATTGTTGTGATTAAGTATATGTTATTATATTTTTTCTTATTTTAGAGTATATTTTCTTCCCTCCAAAACAATTTGCATAATGTTACTCATGAATAAAGCTTAACTTGCTTTGTTTCCCTTTGTGTCACACTTATTTTCCAATATCTTTATTAAACTTTAAAATGTTTAAATGCTTTAACATCACAATCAAAGACTGTCAACATGTGATAAGTATTTATAGAACACAAAAATGAAAAAAAACTAAGGGTAATGCTGCTCAATGCCAGAAGTCTCAATCTCAAAATGCACGCACTCGAGGCCCTTCTCAGTATGGAGAACATCGATGTCTGTGCTGTGACAGAAACCTGGTTCAAGGCTCCTGAGAGCACCCCAGCACTATCAGGTTTTACCTCATATCATGCGTTCCAGCCCCAAAATCCGGACAATACCAAGAAAGGAGGGGGGGGTATCCATATTCATCAAGGACACCCACACCTCAAGATTGGTGGCAACGCACGATGCATCGGAGACCATCCAGGTGCAATTAACCATAGGCAAGACTGCTCTGCAAATCGTAGCATGTTACAGGCCACCCTCACAAACTCAGGAACCTCACATGGCTTTCCTGAAAACACTGGAGGGGATAAATGTATCTCCAAACACCATCATACTAGGTGACTTCAATTACCCTAATATAGACTGGGAACACTACTCAAGCCCAAACACCCTAGCCCAAAAGTTCCTGGAATTCATAAATTCAAACGCCATGGAACAACTGGTCACCATCCCCACAAGAGAAGAAAACATACTTGACCTCATCATCACGAACATGGGAGCACAATGTTCAACACCGGAAGTATACCCCTCACTGGTGAGATCAGATCACAAACTAATCTCGCTGGAGGTCCTCATCCCACCCCCACCTGAAATAAAAAAGACCACAGTAAAGAACTTCTCGAAAGCCGACTTCACACTTCTAAAGACTAGTGTGGTCTCCTTTAAGGCCCCCGAGCCGGCGGAAAACAGTACCCAAGCCACTGAATCACTTACAAATGCCTTCTGCCAGCACCTACAGGACTGCATGGATAAGGCAATCCCAAGCAAAACAAAGACTCTTTGTACCAAAGGCAAGCGTCCAGTCTGGTGGACCCCAGCCATAAACAAACTCTACAACAAAAGGAGGAAGCTACTACAAGATAGAGCAAAATCCTTAAAAGGTAAGACACCTTTGATCACTACAAGTAAAAAACTAGGAGCTCTCATAAAATCATCCAAAGCAAACTTTGAGAGAAAAATAGCTAAAGACTCAAAAGACAATCATAAGGCCTTCTTTAGCTATGTTAGAAACCTGGGAGGAAACTCCCAGATATGCTCAGAACTAGTTCAAAATGATGTGAAGATTACTGATCCTACAGACATTGCCAACATACTGGCTGACAGGTTCAGTGCAAACTTCTCCCCCCCCTCCCCACCAACAGGAGAGATATCTATACCAAATGATTGCAGCCCCCCAAACATCTCTAACGCCCAAGTGAGAACTGCTCTCTCCAAAGCAAAAAACACAGCATCCATGGGACCTGATGGTGTCCCCGGCTGTGTGCTCCACGAACACAATGAGGAATTAAACCCACAGCTAGGACAGCTGTTTAATCATAGTCTCACCTCTGGATACGTACCCAGGGAGTGGCGCACTGCAACAGTGGTCCCACTTCATAAAGGCGGTGCCTCCACCGACCCTGGAAATTACCGGCCCATTAGCTTGACAAGCCTTATCTGCAAAGCCATGGAGAGGATCATACTGGATCTCATAAATAAAGACATAGGGAATTTGCAGACTTTGGATCCAACCCAGTTTGGCTTTGTCAAAGGCAGATCATGCCTTTTAAACTTGGTTGACTTTTTCGAAACAGTCACCAAAGCCATTGATGAGGGGAAGGCAGTCCATACAGCCTACCTCGATCTGGCGAAAGCCTTCGATACAATACCCCACTCGGGTATCATTGAAAAACTCATCAGCTTAAATGTTAATCCATACATCACAAGATGGGTTGCAAACTGGCTGAGTGACAGAACCCACAGGGTCAGAGTTGCTGGCGCCATGTCAGACTCTAAGCCTGTCACAAGTGGTGTCCCACAGGGCTCAGTCCTGGGCCCACTCTTGTTTGGCATCTACTTTTCCAGTACAAGCAAACACAGGAGGGTTATGGCTGACAAAGTTTGCAGATGACTGCAAACTGGGCCGTAGTAAAACACATCTGACACAGATATCCTTCAGAAGGGTCTCACAGAAGCGGATAACTAGTGCCAGAGCCATGGCCTATAGTTATATGCCAAAATTTGCATAGTGATACCCTTCGGGAAAAACAAGGTTACCCTAGCTACCATATAGGTGGCAATCCACTGAGCACAGAAGAAGTTATTAGGGACCTGGGGACCCAGGTTGACAGTAGCCTGTCATTCGACACCCATGTAGCTAAAGTAGTTAGGAAGACCTTCTACATTGCCCACCTTATCATGAAGGGATTCACATCTAGATCAAGGGAGGTCATAGTTTCCCTATACTCATCACTCATCAGACCAATGATTGAGTACAATGCCCCATTCGGAATGTATCTGACCCGACACTTGCAGCAGCTGGAGAGGCCACAAAGTTCCTCACCAAAAGGATAAAGGGTCTCAAAAATCTGTCCTATGCTGCCCGACTGAAAGAACTTCAGCTCTATTCAGTCACTTACCGCTTGCTCAGAGGTGACCTGTGCCTGAGATACAAGGCCATGTCAAACCCAGATTTGATGAATATGCTTCACCTCAATAAATCTAGATCCGTCAGAGCCACAAGGGCGGGAGACTTAAACCTCGACACAGCTATTAATAGGACGTGCTGGAGGGATAGATTCATCACCCAAAGACTCCCTATGCTGTGGAACAAAATCCCGGTATATGTGAGGCAGAGCACCTCGCTGGCCTTGTTCAAGAGAAATCTTGACCAATGGATGGGAGATCGCAGATATACCCCAGGGATTACCTCAGTGTCACTGCTCGACAGAGGCACAGCAAAATAATGGGTATAGTTCCCCATACTAAAGGGGTGGCGTAAGCCACAAAACTATGGGCTAGGCTTGTAAATGCCCTCGGGCAGATAGCCTAGTATAAACCTATGAACCTATGAACCTATAGATATAGATTACCTCTTTAACACATTAAAAAAATGTTGTAAGAACTATGTACCTAAAGTGCTAAATACCTTTATATGGTTACAATTAGTACAATAGCAATGATACACGCTATTATGAATCATAACTTAAAACTGTGCTCTTTGATACCATTTCTTTTCTTTGTTAATTTAACTTATAGGTATTTGTAGATATTTGAGTTTATTAGAGTAGATGGTCAAGGGGTGTACTTCAAAATTTATATAATAGGAATGCTTGCTTTGGTTATTTACTATTAACTTGTGAGTTGTTATATATTTAATTGCTACTTATTTAAAACCATCCCATGACATCTTTGATCTGTCAAGCCAGTTCTGTGAAATGTATAATTTCATCAGTGAAAAAAAGGTAATTAAAACATGTATTTTTTGCTTTGTTAATCCAATAGGGGAATATGTAAAATTGCAAATTAATCCACAAAAGCACACTGAAACCAGGAGCCAGCAGGAAATAAATACAGTCAAACAGAGAGAGTCCTTAATGCCAAAGTCCACACTTCTTTATTAAACCACAGTAGAAACAAACACTTTCATCTCTGTCAGTTCAGAGACTTTATCAAGAAACAAAAAAGCACAGGAAACACCCCATTTATAACCCCAACCCAATTAACACATTAACAACCCACACTTAATTAATTTCCTTATCCTTATAAAGTACAAGGCTTTTTTAAAAAAAAAAGTATATAAAAATATGTTTTATATCAATAAAACCAGGTCTCAGTATGAATCCAGTATAAGAAAAATGGAAAGCCACCACATACATGTAAATATGTATAAATATACACACATGAATGGCCAAACACTTTCCGAAATTGGAAACATAGATACTATTAAAATATAATCAATCAAAAACATGCATAAAAAGGCATGTAAAAAATGCATATACACAAAGTACATATAAAAAGAGTTAATGCAATCGAAAAGGCTCTCATCTTTCAAGTGCCTTTAATTTCAAGAAGCAAGCCAGTGAAAACATCATTTAATCCTGGCCACATGATTGCATTTATTCTAAGCTGCCAGAATGCCTCCAACCTCTCTAACTGCAGGGGCCATGGACCCCCCCCCTTGGATCCCTTTTCAGTACATCAATAACAACAAACTTAAAGGAATGTCCCTCATATTCAATACAATGCCTAGCTAGGGCATTCACTTTGTTCTTCAATCTAATGTCTCCGACATGTTCATGAATACAATTCCTGAGTTTCCTCTCAGTTTTACCTATATAAAAACAGGGACATTGTAAGCATAAAGCAAAATAGACAACCCTCTCCGATTGGCAAGTAAACTTGTCCCTAAAACTAAAGGTCTGCCCATTGATGACTACTGATGAGCCCTCCATGATTAAGCCACACTGGTTACATATCCCAAATTTTTTCATAACACCTTAACTGCGGTTACTTATAGGGTTCTCGAGTAAACTTTTTAAACATTTGCCCTTCCTATAAACCACAACTGGGGTATTAGTAATACATTTCCTGACCTTGTCGCAAGAGGACAAAATCACCCAATTCTTGTACAAAATATCCAAAATTGGTCTACTGTTTGCACTAAAAGTTGTAACAAAGGCCGATTTGAAATTTCTATCAGCCCTTAAGTCGAGCTCTCCCTCAGTGCTCACACTTGATGCCAAAACAGAGTCAAAGGTTATTTCAGATGTGTCATTTCAAAGTCACATCCCCAGCTTGAGATAAAATAGCCTTAAAATGACCCCTTTCCCTTTTGTTAATGATTTTAATCATTACCTCTTGATAGCCTCTCCTCAAAAACATGCCCCTCAAAACATCACATTCAATCAAGAATGAATCAAAGAGGGACACCATACAGGCTGCCCTCACAAACTGTCCCTTAATGACCGCTTTTTTCTGCTTGAATGGGTGTACACTGCTGAAATGTAACAAGCTATTCAAGTAGGTCTCTTTTCTAAAAAATTCAGCTATAAAGGACCGAGAGCCCATATCTTTAAATAATTTCACATCCAAATAAGAGATTTAATTTCTTCCCACCGTATGTGTAAACTTCAAAATGGGGGTGGAGCCATTAATGAAAGACAAAAAGTCAGGTATAAGGTCAAAGGGGCCATCCCAGAAGATAAAAATATCATCCAGGTATCGGACATATAGCTTACAATAAGAAAAAAGTTCAGACTCATATAGGAATTTCTTCTCCCATTCAGTCATAATGATGTTAGCAAATAAACCCCCACATGGTGAACCAATGGCCGCACCCTTTGTTTGGAGGTAAAACTCATTCTCAGACAAGATGCAGTTGTTCTTCAGTACAAGTTCAAATAGTTGTTCATATACATCAATCCTATATTGGGGCACACCCTTAGATGGCATAAAGTCACAGGCCCACTCTAAACCAGTATGATGGGGTATCACCATGTAGAGGTCTTTCACATCCATGGTAATAAACACACCTGATTCACAAAAGGCAAGGTTGTTAATTCTATCCAGGAAATCCCAAGAGTCCTTACACATATGATTCTCATTGCATAACAAATATTTCAGCTTTATGTCCAAAAATTTAGCTATCGGGTATGTGATAGACCCCCGTCCATCCACAATTGGCCGCATAGGGGGGTTAGTCAGGCTCTTATGGATTTTAAGCAGACCAAAAATGGTAGGAATTCTCGGGTGCATCACTGCCATATAATTTAACTCTTCTATGGTTAGACACCCTTTAATAAACAAATCATTCAACTGTTCCCTTACAGTACGGTATAAACCGTTCAATTAATTTAATGAAATCTTCTTGTAGTGTACACTCCCTAACATTTCCCCCATTCTTGTTTTATAATCATCCAGGTCCATTACAACCATGTCCCCACCTTTGTCGGGTTTAATGAACCTTGCAAATTCCCAGGACACAGTGGTCTTCTTGTATCCCATTTTTTTCTAGCCTAACTTTTAACAAACACCACAACTTATACAAACATTTAAAGCTTCAGAAGATATGAAAAGTATCAGTTCTTTGGACTTTACAGTGTAAACAGTTTGCTGAAGATGTGGAATAATATTTGATGAGTTTATCAGGCATTAAATATGCATTATTTATTATCAGTAGCTGGGTATATAAACTTTTTAAAAGGGAGCAGTTTTGGGGATAATTGAATTGATTGAATTTTCTGATTATTTTAAATTGCTGGTTTTAATCTTGCCCAATAGTTTGAATATAGAATATTATCCTGATATTTTATAGCTACAATTACCACGGCAGGTCTAGCCACCACGGTGTCAACTTTGGCTCAAGATGATTGTCACTTTTGAAGTGACACCCCAACCCCATATGCAAAATGAGAAAAATGGGTTGATGATGGATGGATTTTATAGCTACAATCAATTTATACATATTTGCTAACATTTTTTAGAGTGAACATATTCCACAACACCCTGCAGAGAATTATGTTGTTGTCATTAACCATTGGATCCTCTAAGAGGGTTAAGGTAATTTCTTTTATCTAATGAAGCATACGAAATAACACAAACCAGATAACCACAAGAAGACCACGGTCACCTTGCTCCAGCTGGCAAAAAATAAAATCCTTTGAGAACTTCCGTAAACCAGAGAGCTTAAACAAGCCAAAGAAAAAGCAATAGTTTAAAATTCTTAACGCAATTTTTATTACTTAGAAGCGTTTTCGCCTATAAGGTGGTATTTTATTTTATTATTTTTTACTTTTATTTCATTATCATTATTAGATATTTGTGATTGAATGCATTTTTGTATATATATATATATTTTTTTAAATGTGGTTATGACATCACTTCCCTTCCTATCCTATTTAAGCTTGACTTAAACTTTTGTAGTTGTTTGTTTTCTCTGATGAAGCCACGCCAGTGTGCAAGGCGAAAACGCTTCTAAGTAATAAAAATTGCGTTAAGAATTTTAAACTATTGCTTTTTCTTTGGCTTGTTTAAGCTCTCTGGTTTACGGAATTTCTTTTATCTGTCTCAGTATAGCTATATAGCTTTTATGAAGGTTCAGGGCATTTCTCAAATTGGTGATTGAAAGGTTTTTATAGTTATAAATGTATAATATTGTCATTTCTTTAATTAAGGAGTAATTGTTTAAGTTTAGCATTGAATTATTTAATTTCAAGTTTGGATTAAGGTGAATTGGTTGCAATATTTTAAATGGACTTGTTAGATTTAGTGAGTCAATTATTTTTTATAAAATAATTATCTTAGTTTTTAAACAATTATTTATTTTGAGCCTTCCAATATTCTCTTTATTGAGAAATGGTGGGGCTTTAGGATTGTATTTTGAATTAATTATTTGAGTATACTAAATTTTTACCCATGTAGGACTCCATTCCATTTTTATTGGGCAATAGTCAGAAATTATTACAATTCTAGTAGTGTTTATTATATCATAATAGAGCTTAAAAGTCTGGTAGACCCAAACCACCAATCTTTTTGGGACAAATCAGCTTCAGTTTTTGATAACTAATACAACCCAACTTGGGCTCCCGTAAAAATTCAGATAGATTTGTATTTACAGTTTTAAAAAATTTGTTAAGTATTATTATATTGGATGCTCTGAATTGAAACAACAATCTTTGCAGTATATTCATTTTGTTAATAGCCACTTTTGACAACAAGTGGAATTTTAATTTATTCCATCAAACAATATCTTGTTCAAGCATTCTCCAAAGTTTCACTAAACTGTTTTGGTAAAACTAATTCAATGTATCATTTAGTTTAATCTCAGTCTCTGGAAGGTAACTGATTAGATTATAATTTGGATTAAAAGGAAAAATAGAGGATTTATTCCGGCTGAGTTTATTGTTAGAACATTTTGTGAATGTTTCAATGCGATCCAGAATGTTTGGTAAATCAGAATTGGGTAGGATGAAATAAAGATTTAAGTCATCAGCAAAGGCTGTTAATGCAAGCCTTGTATTATTTATTCTAGGAATATACTGAAAAGTTTTTTTTGCATTATAAGAAGGAAGAGTAACACTCTCTCTCACTCTCTCTCTCTCTATATATATATATATAAATATATATATATATATATATATATATATATATATATATATATATATATATAGGAATGTCAACATCACTTGGGGAGTTAATAATAGCTCCCAACTTGCAATCATCTGCAAACTTTGTCAGCCAGAGTCCCTTTGTATTGGCCAGGACTTCAGAGAAGTAGATACCAAACAGGAGAGGACCCAGGACTGAACCCTGTGGGACTCCACTCATGACAGTTCAGCAGTCTGACTTGGAGTCAGCTACTTTTACACTGTGGGTTCTATCTGTGAGGCAGTTTGCAACACACCTAGTGAGGCCTCACTGAGACCAACGACAGGTGTCAGAACCATGGCCTTAAGCTCAGTGCCAAAAAATATGTTGTCATCCCCTTTGGGAAAAACCTGGTTCCCATGAATTACCACATTGATGGTAGTCCACTAAACACAGAAGGAGTTATAAGATATCTGGGAACACAGGTTGACAGCAGCCTCTCTTTTGACCACCACATTGCCACTGTGGTCAGAAAGTCCTTGTACGTGGCACATCTCATTACTAAGGGTTTTGCATCCAGGAAGAAAGAGGTCATTGTCTCCCTCTACTCTTCCCTTTTTAGGCCAATCATCGAGTACAATGCCCCATTTGGCATGTACCTCACTAGATACCTGCAACAACTGGAGAGGCTGCAAAAGTACCTCACAAAGAAGATCCTAGGCCTTAAACACTTGTCCTATATGGACAGACTCAAAAAACTCCAACTGTTCTCTGTCTCATATTGCCTACTTAGATCTCTGCTTGCCTTGCAAATCCATGTCTGACCCAGCTCTGTTAGAAATGCTACATCTAAAGAAATCCCAATCCCTCCATACCACACGCTCCAGAGACCTCAACCTCATTACCACAATCAACAGAACAAGCTGGAAGGATAGTTTCATAACCCAGAGACTGCCCATGCTATGGAATAGATTTCCCATACATGTCAAACAGAGCACCTAACTGGCTTTCTTCAAGAGAAATCTTGATGAGTGGATGGGAAATAGAAAATTCACCACAGGGATCACTCCAGCAGCTCTACTTGATAGAGGCACTGGGAACTAAGGTTGGGTGGCATGATGCCAGGGTAATCCTATGGGCTAGGCTTATAAAGGCTCCAGGGCCATTAGCCTAGTACACACCTATGAACCTATATATATATATATATATATATATATATATATATATATATATATATATATTAAATAAGTATGGGGATTTTCTTGTTCCAGTTATAATTTTTATTGGAGATGAAGTAATCTTATTTATATGTAAGGTTGTGTGTGGGCATTTATATAGAGAATTTTTATTACATTAATAAAAGCTTGTGGTAGGCTGAAGTACAGCATTATCAAAAACTGAGTGTATCAAAGGCTTTGGAAGCATTAACAGCAAGTGTGAAAATCAAGTTGTTATACTGTTTATAGTAAAGTCAGTGTAGCCAAAGTTATTGTGTGATCACAGGTTTGTCTGCCTTGAAGAAATCCAGATTGGTTAGGTGAGATTATATTTGGTAGTAGAGGTTTCAATCTGTTTACCAATAGTGAGGGAACTATTTTAATATTTATGTTGATAAGAGAAATCAGTTGGTAATTTAGTGAGTTTTTGGTGTCAGAATTCACTTTGGGAATAAGGATTGTTTTAGATGCGATACCATTTTCTTTTATAAAATTGAAGAGTTACAATAACATTTTTGAATTTTTTTGACTAAATCTTTTATAGATGTCTACTGTATAGCTATCAAGTCAAGGAGATTTACCCACCTTAAGATTATTTATTATGTATAAGATTTCTTGCTGGGTAAATGGTGCTATAAGGAGATCTTGCTGACTTTGGCTACGTTTTAGAAAATCTAACTAATTTAAAAATTAGAAAACTGGTCTTTTTATTGAAATGTAAATAAATTCTGCTTACCATATGTCTGAGAATATATTTATTCAAAGATCTGAGTAATTTTGGCATTTGAATTGTAAGTTTTGTCTTGGTGTATTTTTTTGGTTATTAAAGGAGAAGCTTTAGTAATATTTATCATTCTCGCTAGTAGTTTTGATGGGACTTGTGTCCATTTAGAATACCTAGCTAACATTTCATCTCATCTCACTGAATGATACTTGTTTAGTGTATAATAAATAAAGTTCTTTTTTTGCTGTTTTTGAGGTGTAATTTATGTAAAGTTCCTCCTAAAGTTCACAGATTTTTCCTTTCAAAGTTTTTTCTTTTGAACTATATATTATTTATAGTATACTCTGATCTGTGCTTTAATGGTAGCTTATTGTATGTCAAAAGGAATTTGAGAACTAATATCTCCTTTTTGAAGTAAAGTTGGATTTAGAGTCCAATTATATCCTCCTTTCTTAATATTAGATATATTGGTTCAATTTACAGTGATTGTAATTCTAAAATAATCAGAGAAAAACCTTGGTTCTATATAAAAGTCAAAGTTGGATCGTAAGAACATTTCTGAAATTAAGAAAAAGTCCAACCTAGCCCAAGTTTTAAAGCAACAGGAGTAAAAAGTAAATTTCTCTAATAATGCACTTCTCTTTTGAAAATTGAAGGGGTCAAATAGGTTAAAATCTATTTTTAGATCAGAGATTGCCACTGAAGCATAGATGTTATATGTTTTACTCCTACTTCTCCTGTCAGTCATAGGGTCATTGACTGCCTTCCAATCTCCCCCTATAATATAATAACAATTAGGAAATTGGCTTAATATTTTATAAGTTAACATTATAAACTCATGTTGTTTGGTACAATGTGTGTATAAGTTGAATAACAGTATGGGTTTATCAAAAAATGTGTTTTTAATAATTACATAATACCATCTCCCCTCCTCACCTGAGTTTTGTAGTATATTATCCTTCAAAAATGTTTTGATAATAATTGCTACTCCTGTACTATTTGACCTACTACCTGACTCGATTATTAACCCAATCCATCTCCTCCTCATTTTTTGAGTTCACAGACCCAACATCATGTGGGTCTCTTGAACAAATATTATTTTAGCCTTTGATTTGAATGCTAGGTGAAAAAATAAACTTCCTTTCTTTTTCATTTGTATACCTTTCCACATTGACACTCCTAACAAAAATATATATTGGGATGGTCAAACAGTGTTTCATCACACCACATGCTCCATTTTTTATTGCACAAACTCAAAAAGAGTGACACATAGCTCTTAACTCTTCCTGTTAAAATCCTGTGCTTAATGATACCCCATGGTGCCAGGAAGAGAGTAAACTAACAATGCATATAGAACCATACAAGTAAACTTCAAAAAAAAACTTGAATCCACATATGTTCTCCATGTATTGACATTTTCACCATGTTATTTAATATAAAAAGCATTTTTAAACAGGTTAAAATGAGCATAACTTCCCAATAATTTCGTATAGCTTGTCACGTAGCCCTACTGTATAGCATAAACGTGTAATGTGTGAGAACACTGTAGGGAACATTTTTCAATAACTATCTTTAGTCAAACAAATTAACTGTAAATAACCTGAAGTCATTTTTAACACAGCATTTCACATGTGACACAGAGCCCTTCTTATTTATGTTATAAAAATCAGAAAATGCATGCTTTAAATAAGAAAAACACTTGTGATATGAAAGAAAAAATTAATCTTTAATGCTTTTTTCTCATAAAAGATAGCTGTGATACATGTGAGCATTTTTGCAGGGACTTTCTTATAAAAAATGACAGGATGTGCACTGTATAATCCCCAAGTATCAATAAAATCCAAGCAAACTTTCAGCTGGGAAGAACATCAGATCAGCAAAACCAAATCTCAGGTACAAGAAAAGTTGCATTTATACTCTTAAATTGTCTTATATTTACAGTTATTTATTTAGCAAATCATGGTTTTTACCTTCTCCAGTACATCCACTAGGATTTACCCCCGGATTCTGCAAGCCTTGCATGGCATGCAGGATTAGTGCAGGAGCTCTAGCAGGCAATATGTCTGCCGTGCGATCCGGGAATAGCCTGCAGGGGTGTGTACGAGCGCTCCTGCACTAGTCCTGCACTGACTAAGCCCCTGTATGCAAATCACCCCATTTGCAGGAGAACTCCATGCTAATGAGGTGAATTTGTGATCCAGGAATCTTGAAACTGGCCGTGCAGGACTAGTGTAATCTGCAGAAATGTACTAGGTTAGTAACCGAGTACATTTCCGCAAAATCCAAAACGAAGCCGTGACAGCTCCAAATAAAGGCTGCATATCAGCCAGGAAGGATGTCAAAGGCCAAGTATAAGGCCATTGGCATTGCAAACAGCTTAAAAAATAAAAAAATCAACTTTTATTTTTTTTAGCCGATCTCAGCTGTTTAAGCGTAGGGCAGCGGCGAGCAAACGGGATCGGGGGGAAAATAAGAAAATAAACCTAAAATAAGCATTCTAACCAAAATCACTATTCTGCCATTAAAGTCAATGGTAGGCAGAAGACAACATGGCCAGTGAGTAGTCGTTGTTAAGGGGGGAGGCTCAGTTTGAGACAAGTAACTATGCATCAGAAGGCAATCCTATGCAAATGAGGGGAATGATAGTGAATCCCAGTTTTCTCCAGCATGCTAGTCAGGTCCCAACAGTGTAAGAGCAGGAATAGCTTGGTGCAAGCCTAGGAGTTAGCTGACATCATGGGGGTGTCAGGTATACTGTAACCTGATTGGAGCCCTGTGGCTTAGGTTTGCTCCTAGCTAAGAACAGCTAAGCAAGGGGGTGTGCCTGGGGCTGCCTAGCACTCTTTACATTGCCTAAGTGGGTCTGCGCACTGTGCACCGGGTTTTAAAAGAAAAAACAAGTTAAACCAGGAAATAGCAGCTCTGTGAACATTTGAGCACTCTGTTTGCACAGCACACCCCCAGGCTTAAACAGGAAGGCACTGGGAAGGGAAAACAGCAGTAGGAATGTAATCTAGGAGAACTAGCATAGCTGGCAGGTGAAATGTATCAGAGTCAGCCAATTACACAGGCAGCAGGACAGCCGAGCCCAGAACACTGCTATAAACTATGCAAACACCTTCCCCTCTGGTTTATACAAGCAGGGAACTTTTAACAAACAAAACAACAAAATGATAGGGGCTACAATAGCTATCATACAATAACTTGTGGAAGAGGCTGTGGTTGGTGAGGATGTGAATGCTGTCAACCAGCCCACAGTGAGGAGATGGAGAAGAGTGTACAGACCCAGGATAACCTACCAGGGGCTACATGAGCAGGAGATAGTGGAGCGCTATAAGGGTGAACAGGGACCTCCTACAGCAAATTGTTGAGCTGTGCTGGCCATGCCTCACACACAGAACTAACAGAGGGGAACCCATCCCAGTGGATACCAAGGTTTGTGTAGGCCAACAAATACTAGCTACAGGCACCTTCCAAAGGCTAACTGGTGATATGATGGGGATCTCACAGGCTTCAGCATTCAGGGTACTCCACCAGTTCCTGGATGCCATGTCAGCATGTGTCGGTGAGCACGTATATTTCCCCAACATGAGGCGTTGGCCGGTAATATGCAACTGTTCCACAAAATAGCAGAATACCCTGAGGTAGTGGGTGCTATAGACTGCATGCACATATGCATCAAAGCACCACCTGGTGAGTGGGGTAGGTTCTACATCAACCACAAGGCCTTCCCCTCCATCAACTGCCAGGTTGTGTGCGATGCCCAGGGCATAATACTGAATGTATGTGCTGGCTGCCCTGGAAGCTATCACAATTCCCACATCTAGCATCTGACACAGCTGTACCAAAGATTTGCCAATGGGGACATCCCTCATGGTCACCTAGTGGGGGATGCTGGATACGCACTTGAGCCGTGGCTGATGACACTCATCAGAAATGCACACACAACCAAACAAGAACTCCATAATGAGGCACATGCACAGACCATAATTATAGTAGAGCATGTGTTTGGGATGCTCAAGTCACGGTTCCGGTGCCTGGACCCATCTGGTGGAGTCTCACAGTACTCACCAGCTACATGTTCCCAAATCATTGTATGTGCCATGCTACACAATATGATCCTGCGGAAACAGCTGCAGCAGGAACAGCAAGGGGCAGGGCCACACAGCCCCCCACCATTGCCAAGGCCTGCACAGGCACAGAGTGACTCAGAGGAGGAATAACCTGAGTCTGCCCCAGTAGGCAGAAGGAGGATGCCCAGTATGCCCTGTCCTTGGCAAAGAGGCAATGCATAACACATACACTGACACAGGAGGGACTCAGGGAATAACACCTCTCTCTGACTCTCACATACAGTAAAAGGGATGCCAAGCAAGATACTACCTGTGCTCAAACATGTGAAAGGAGTGTACTATGTGCATCCTACATAGGCAGCCCTGCAGCACCACCCTCAATACTGAGACACCCACAAGGTAAGTGACTCACACATGCCAGTTGGGGGGGGTTCACATACCCAACAACAGTCACAGACAGCAGGACAGGTGTAGACAAACACTAACAAAGGCTGTGCTATGGCCTCTGAATGATGCCGCTGAGTAACCCCCCACCCAGGCCTACACAGACAGACTACAGCAGGTCAGACAGTGGGACATTAGTTCTGAATGGTAGGAAGTCAGAAACTAATATGTAAGTCAATCAAAGCTAAGATGTGTAGTACACTGATATGCCTCTAGTCAGCATGATAGGTTAGAATACAGAATGAAATTGAGTACCTGACATACCAGTACAGTCATAGCAAATCTGTACAAGTGTCAGGTGTGCCCCCCCAATCATGTGTAGAACTGTAGAAATAGTCAGGTGTGCCTCCCCTTCTAACGTAGAAATGTAGTAACAGTCAGGTGTGCCCCCCCCCCCAATCCTGTGTAGATATGTAGAAATAGTCAGGTATGCCCCCCCCCCCAATCCTGTATAGGAATGCAGAAACAGTCAGGTGTGCTCCCCCAACCCTACTTAATTATGTAGTAATGGTCTGGTATGCCCCCCCAATGTAATGTACACATGTTGTAACAGTCAGGTGTGCCCCCCCAACCCTATGTAGAAATGTGGTAACATGTATGTGTAGGTATAATACCAGTGGAGCACAGATGCACAGAAGTGGCCAAGGTAGCAGGATAGGTTGTAGCATCTGCACAATATGCAGGTATGTGTGTGTTAAGTTGGTGTATGTCCCATATCGTGTGAGAGTGGTTGGTATGTATGCATGTTGAGGTAAGCCTGGTGGCCATTGCCCACTACTGCTGATGACAGGGACAAGTCCTCACAACTGCAGTGCCATACACTATACTCATCAGTATAACACAAGCTAGCAGTAAGCCATTGCAGATGTATGGTGATAATATGTGTCACCATCTAAAAGACTGACATGGCATGGCTGTTGGTCTAGATATACAAGCAGTACACAGGAGAAAGTACCCCAGACATACAGTATATATATTGTGTCACTGTGAAATGGACACATCCTTGGAAAAGTACATACAGGTATTCATCACATTATCTGGTGCTGTAGTAGGGGGTACTGGTGTTGTCTGCCCAAACACTCGCAGATCACAAAGGAGGTAGGACTGATGTAATGGGAAACAGCTGATGTACCTGCACATGCAAGCATAACTGGAATGCCCAATGCATATCTGTGTGTCAGATGCAAGTAGTGTCCATAGCACACATGCACCCAGCTCATGCAAACACCATCCACAGGCACCTCTCTGGTCATATCCCTGCTGTGGGTAATGGGTACAGTAAGACCCCACCTGTATATGGCAATAGCAGAAGACTGCACCATACAGTGCAGGTGTTCCATGCAGGTGTGTTCCTAGCTGTAGGTAGCACTCTGCCAGCATCCACACCACCCGAGAAAAACTGTTAGGAGGTATTGGCAAGAACACCTATCACACCTACCCTGTCACCCTAGGGGAATATACTGTATGGTGGTCTGGGACTGCAGGACTGAGAGAATGCAACGACCTGCCACATCAGCCATGCAGCAACAGCTAATGCTCCACAGGTATCTGCCAAAGGCCTGTGTCTCACACATACTGCCAATGCATGTTATGTCACGGACACCCAAATAACAACATAACACACTCCACATAAGCCATATGCAAGGCCATGTGGAAAATCCACAGTAACATGTCCACCATGTCCCACTGCATGAACTGTGGACCAACAATAACACACCTGTGATGGGGTGATACCCTTAGGGAAAGTATCAGAGAATGTATGCATAATGTATGCAAGAGGTTAGAATAACAGAGGGGAGGGTGGGAACATGGTCAGCATGGAATGTGCAAGGTCCGAAACCAAGCTGTGTGCACACACTATCCCTGGCTGCAAACACATACATGGGTGGCTACACACCTGCCCGTACACCACAATAGGGTAAATGCCCTGACCCCATGGCCCCTGTCCCTGATTGACCTGTGTGAATCTGTACAGCTGAGAGACATTGCC
Source organism: Protopterus annectens (assembly GCF_019279795.1). Classification (NCBI taxonomy): domain Eukaryota; kingdom Metazoa; phylum Chordata; order Ceratodontiformes; family Protopteridae; genus Protopterus; species Protopterus annectens. Next base: position 397,866,584 of record NC_056732.1, on the reverse strand, counting down.
ACAGCAAGATAACTGTCATGTTGATGAGTGTACAAGTATGGGATCCTCTGCCAGTACTGTACCAGGGTGCTGAACCAGATACACAAACCCAGCACCAAGTGTCTGCAACTCACCCTCCAGAATGGCATAACTTACCATGAATACATAGGTGTTTTCCCACAATACCAGACACAGCTGCAGTCACCCTTGTCCCCCAGGACATCACTGTGAGCAAGAATGTCCACCTGACAGTACATGAGGACAGAAAACATCACTGTGTATAGCAGTATATGTCTGAATATCTCTGCTAACAGCAGTACCACGCAGCTGAAGCAGCACAGACACAATCACCTACAGTACACACTTTCTCCTGCACAGTTTGTCCCCATATTGCCAAATGATCGATGCCCTGCAGAAACAGTATGCTACCTAAGGTCTGCACTGCAGTACAAACTACCTGGACCTGATCCACACATTCAGTACAGACGGGCATACTGGGCATGCTCACACACTTTGAGAATGAAGGCAATGTCAGTCAACAACATACTAAAAGTTCATACTGGGCATTCTCACACACTTAAACAAATAAAGGCCATGTCTGAAAACACCAGTGGACCAGACATATCTGGCAGTCGCAGATGTTAGTGCAGACACTTCTCAGTATGCACCACTCATGCTTTGCACACACAGTGGATAGGAATACAGACATATATCTAAGGACAACACACTATAATAAGCCAAATGTAGATGGACATAGATGTGTGGAAGAGGGTGACTGTGACAAGGAGCCATCCAGGCCTGTCCCACCCAGCACACAGCCAAAGGGCCACAACCACATGAGGATCAGATGTCACTCACTGTAGATACTAGCTACTGGTATCTGTCAGCATTACAGACTATTTGGTGCAAGTGCTAGCTGTGCAACATGGCTGTACAAGGAAGTAGTCATATAGCAGCTGTATACATGCACCTGTGGAATATGACCCTGCGGTTGGCCGCATGTGGTGTGTCAAACTCTAGATGAATGGGTTATGGCCCATGCACACACACTGCCCTCCCCATAGCCCTACTATGACAAGCCTGCTGAGGTCATCCACTGTGAAATACACCTTTGGGAAAGTTGTAGCCCAGTAATCTCCATGGTGCATCCTTTAACTGCATACTGCTGTAGTGTGATAAACTAGTCAGGTAGGAGTTCCAATCCCAGACATGGCAATTGTGTGTGTGTGTGTGTGTGTGTGTGTGTGTGTGTGTGTGTGTGTGTGTGTGTGTGTGTGTGTGTGTGTGTGTGTGTGTGTGTGTGTGTGTGTGTGTGTGTGTGTGTGTGTGTGTGTGTGTGTGTGTGTGTGTGTGTGTGTGTGTGTGAGTGTGTGTCTGTGTAGAGAGCAATGTTTTTTAGCCTAGTCATATTCCCTACAATTCAAATGCCCTACTCTGGTAAGGCTACTGATGTCATCCACCTAGAAATACACCTCTGGGAAGGTTGTAGCCCAGTAGTCTCCATAGTGCATCCCATAACTGCATACTGCTGTAGTGTGATAAAATAGTTAGGTAGGAGTTCTAATCCCAGACTTGGCAACTGTGTGTGTGTGTGTGTGTGTGTGTGTGTGTGTGTGTGTGTGTGTGTGTGTGTGTGTGTGTGTGTGTGTCTGTGTAGGGAGCAATGCTTTTTAGGCTTGTCACAATCACTACAATTCAAATGCCCTACTTTGGCAAGGCTGCTGATGTCATCCACCTTGAAATACACCTTTGGGAAAGTTGCAGTCCAGTAATCTCCATGGTGTGTCCTATAGCTGTGTACTGCTGTAGTCTTATAAAATAGTTAGATAGGAGTTCTAATCCCAGACATGGCAACTGTGTGTGTCTCTGTCTGTGTAGAGAGCAATGCATGTTAGGCTAGTCACACTCACTACAATTCAAATGCCCTACTTTGGCAATGCTGCTGATGTCATTCACTGTGAAATACACCTTTGGGGAAGGGGCACTCCAGCAATCCCCATGGTGCATCCTATAACAACATCATGCTGTAGTGTGATACAGAAGTCTGGTAGGGGTTCTATTCCCACACATGGCAGTCGTGGATGTTTTGTGTGTGGTTCTATGTCTGTGTAAGGAGCAATGCATTTTAGGCTAGTCATACTCAATATAATTCAAATGCCCTATTTTGGCAATCCTGCTGATGTCATTCACTGTGAAATACACCTTTGGGGATGGAGTACTCCAGTAATCTCCATGGCTAGTCCTGTAACTGCATAGTGCCGTAGTGTAATATACTAGTTAGGTAGGAGTTCTAATCCCAGGCATGACAGGTGTATGTGTGTTTGTATGTAGTATCCTGTGTGGAGGTGGATGTGGTTGTGTATCAACTGGACTCAGTGTGGAGCAGGTTTTGCCTATTTCTTATATGGTGGCCCTAGTATATATCACAATGTCCACTGTACAGGGATAACAGATGTGGAATTGCCAAGAGTCTGGGGTGCAAATCCATACCCCTACATGTGACATCAAGGCCAGAAAAACAAAGTTAGCAACCCTAGTATCATCCAGAGAACACTCTCAACTCATGTGTCATACACATACACACTTGCCTAGGCAACAGCCGCTATGTTGGTAGTACCCTGCATATTGCCCACTGATAGTAATCATGATCTGATAGCAGTGAGCTACATAGGGCATGGCTCCCTGCCCATCTGTCCAATAGGCATGTACAAGCCGACAGTGCACCTTCCCCATGTTCCCCAATGGACACCTGCAACACCTGTGGTGCCATCAAATGTGACCCACAAAGGACATACCATGCCTGAAAATATGCCCTGTATTGACAGATGCCACTGACACCAGGGAATGTCGGTATCATGCTATCAATGTAGGTGCAGGGTAAACCTGCTGTCTATTACCTGTTCCCGCCACATGAGGCCAGGACTGGCACATCTGATGATAACAATCTGTATAGACAACATGGGCCAGACACACCAGGTACAGTTCCACATGTCACTGTACATGCATGTGGGAGGTGTACACATCCCAGACACCGTCCATGTCATGGACTAAGGAACACATACATGACAAGCAATGCACAGCACTGGCCACATGCAATAGTCACCCAGATGACTGGATGGTGAATACAATACCCACCTGTTTGGGCAATTCCAGAAACTACACCCCTGAGCTATGATGCCGACCATTGTCATGTGGGCTGCTGCCAAGGGATACCCATCACCTAGCCTTGTATAGCTGTCTGGCACACCCATAAAGCAATGCACCCATGCATGTCAGTACTGGCACTTGTGTGTGTGTGTGTGTGTGTGTGTGTGTGTGTGTGTGTGTGTGTGTGTGTGTGTGTGTGTGTGTGTGTGTGTTGTATGATGCGTATGATCACATTCAAACTCACTACAACCCCCATTGGCATACTAAAGCATGCTGTCCAATGTCAGACACCTCCACATACCCTTTGCTCATATAACCTCTGTATGACCCCTGGGGTGTATGTAATACCCGCACAGTTATGTGTTGTGGTAATCTCACTAGTGATGAGTTGTATTCCTGGCTCTGCCAAGTGTGTCAATGTGTGTGCATCCCTGTGAGAGTGTGGCTGTGTTGATACTGGCATCTGTTCATGCGGACAAGCACATGTACTACACCCACCATATAGCTACCATATCCCTGTTGCAGATGCCACTCACCATCACATATACGTTTTGAGGGTTCCTCAACATGTAACCTATGTTGCGCATCCAATAACTGCATAGAAATGTGATAGCACTACATAGTCATCAGGGGTTTGATACCCTGTGCTGGTAGGTGTGTGGCACAAACTTGCACAAGTTTTACTCTCCCACCCCTCCCTGACTTTACTTTGCCTCGGTCTGCCTCTCTCACTCCCTCTCTGGTGGATGTGGAGCCCTACACCTGCTTTGCTTAGGTAGCAGCATGTGTATTTTAATTGATGCTAATGATCAGCTGATGGCCTCTGCACAAATTGCAGCCCTACTCTAGCTGATTGCATGTGGAACAGCTGTGGTAACATTCCCATTGCCAATTGCCTGGAAACACACTTCAATATCTAGAAACATCATGTTGGTGCTGGGCCTTTTCATTCACTGTGAGCAGGAACTCATTCTGTTGTTTGGCAAACAGCATCTCAGATGGATTGGGGATTTACCTCTAACAACATACACTGTGGAAACAGGGCAACACACAGGAGGGGGATGTGCCTGACCTGACTACAGACTGTAAGTGCTGCTATATTGCATTTGGAGTAATGTTGGTTTAACAGGGTGTGTGTGGATATGACTGTCCTACATGTTTTAATAAAGGCCATGTCAGTGCTATGTTTATGAGGGAACCCCATCTGTAGGGTCATCTACAGACTGGACAGTGTGTGGTGCCTTTTGTTTCATGTGTTACCCACAGAGCACCTATCTGTGGACTGCAGAAGGTAGTGTGGGGATTGCAGTCTGTAGCTGGTGACAGCCGTGAGAGTTACTAACTTCATATCCCTCATAGGACATATGTTGCAACAAACCCTGTTACAACAGTAAATGTATGAGGTTATCACAGCAACATGTCAATATTGGCCCTGTGTATTTGCCTCCAGCCACACCTCTGTCAACCTTTGTACATATGTCATGCAGTAAGAGGTGCATATGTGCTGTACACCATAATTAGTGACATCATAACTGATAACAAGCCCATGAGATATCAGACTGCTACACGTGTTATGTATAGTAGGGGTTATATTTGATGACATCACCTGGACATTATGTGGTTGGGTGTACAGTACTGAGGTCTGTGTACATAAGGTGAATGTCGACAGTGTGTGTACTGTGTACTTTGGCTTGTGTACAGACTGTGGTAGATGTCATTGTTCTTGGTCCTGTTCTATCTGATGTTACATGCTGCTCCACTGCATGTTACCTATCGGCTTACATGTTTGTAGGGCCATACACACACATGTCCCATACCACAGACAGGCATTGGACCACACTGTGTAGTGGCTCAGTATATGTAGGGTTAGTGTGTGAGTGGCACATATAAGGATGGTGTTGAACAAATAGTCCATATACTGTAATATAACGCTAGCTTACCATACGTGGCTGTGGCTGTGTTCACATTGGCTGTGGTTATGCACTTCCACACTGATGTATCGTACTCTGTGCTGTGACATGCCTGTAGAGCCTGCTATATATGCAGGTACATGTGCATTCCCCCATAGGAAATGTAGGCCAGTGTTGACCCAGTCTGCCTGTAGCCTGCACAGTGCTTTCTTACATGCCTAGCAGCTTAGTTTATGTACCCAGTGAGATGTCATGTCCAGATACTTGCCAGATGTACTGCTGCTGGTCCTCCCTTAACAGTCATGTATGTCATACAGAGCAGTGGGATGCTCTACAGATGTATCTCAATATCTAGTGGGTAGTATGTGGCCATGGCACCTCTGAACCAGTGGTTAGTATGTGTTAGGATAGACAGGGGTGTGTGAATGCATAACCTATGGGGGCAAATGTATGCCAGTCATTACGTGTTATACTCATCTACATGGCTGTTAACATCCACATTGTCAGGGTTGGTCCACATGTCTTGCACTAAGGGGTTCTGTGTATACCTCTGGACTGTCCAGAGTGTGTCAGAATGCCCACATATATTAGCCAATATCTCTGCTGTAGTCCACAGGAGCATTACGGGCTAGCAGCGATACTGTACTATGATGTCCTTAGGATGCCTGTCAGTAGCCAATGGCGCACATGTTAAAAGCAGATGTGATCTCCCACACACACCATGTCTGCGAAGACAATTCCTATTACAGTATCAATAGTCTACAAATATACCTGCTATAAACACCTGACATCCCCTTGCACTACAGAGTTGGGACTATAGGGGCTGAGGAGGACTACACTCCATGTTCAGGACATATGGCGAAAATATATGTATATATAATTATCCAGATATCCATATAGATATATACACATATACATATCGACATATATAGATGGATATGTATATGTACACACACACACATATATATATATATATATATATATATATATATATATATATATATATATATACACACACACACACACACACACACACACACACACACACACACACACACACATATAAACACCCAGATATATACATATACTGAGCAATATATGTCTACACATATACAGATAGAGATACATATGCACATATATTCATGGATATCTACATATATATTGACAGTACTAGGTATATCAGAATAGATATGTATGCACATATAGTTATAGATATCTACATATATACCAACATAACTAGGCATATCTATACACATAGGATGTGCATGCATATATAGCTATTCTCTTTATAAACTTTATGAAATGATTTACTTGTTCTATATTTGCTTTATATACTCGCTTTATTTAGAATTTTAGAATTTATTTCCTGAATTTTTTTACCAATCATTGTCAAAAATGTCTATTTTATAAATTTATTAAGTGTACTGTGGAGCTTTTCTCCCCGGGCCTCCACTGAAAATGGGTTCTCTGACCCAGTGGACTTTCCCGGTTAACAAATGTCAATACATAAATAATAAATAAATATATAGACATATATCTATATATACATATATGTATATCTATATATATATATATATATATATATATATATATATATCTATATATATATATATATATATATATATATATATATATATATACATATATATATATATATATATATATATATATATATACATATATATATATATATATATATATATATATATATATATATATATATATATACACATATACACATAAGAAGAGATGTACACATGGCCATGGCCATATATATGTAGGAGTCTACAGATGTGTATACAGACATATGTATGAGTATGCATGTGTATGTACATGTAGACATATATAGACCTATTATATGTATACGACCATGTTCTTGTCATGAGTAAATGTCATGGTTGTGTATACCCTCCTAGATGTATCTCACTGTATGTATCTGCTATGTGCATATTATGATAAAACAACATATGTGATGCAACAGTCATATAAAAAGAGATCTACGCATGACCATATATATGGTGCACTATACAGATGTGTATACAGACATATGTATGAATATACATGTGTATGTACATGTAGACATATATCAACATATGTATATATATATATATCCATATTCCTGTCATGTGTAAACATCACGGTTGTGCATACCTTCCCAGATATTTCTCACCGTATGTATCTGATATGTGAACATTATGATAAAACAACATATGTGATGCAACAGTCATATTAATAACAAGTACTACATAATTGTGGAAGTAAAGGCAATTGTTCAATACTAATCAATATGTGTATTGACAGATATATTGGAAAAAAAACAGCTGTCTACACAGTGGTCATGGCGTAGTGGTTAAGTGTTGTGACTATAGTGTACAGCGTCCTGGGTTCAAGGGCCGTTCATTTTTTTGCTGGGAATAACAAGGGCTGTCAGATACAGAGTGGTTAAGGCAGTTTTATGCTGCTTTAAGTGGGTTTGCACTGGTTTGCGTGAAGCTAAACAGTACTGAGCTATGGGTAAACATACAGGTGCTTACACAGTATAGGCAGCGCTTACCAGTGCGCAAATCAGCTTAGCTGTTATATTGCAGCACTGCTGATACTTGCTAAGCATAGCTTAGCCCTGGTAACCAGGACACACCACCCAGTCTGATAACCTGTAATAAGTGTATGTAATGCCATGTACAATACATGCGCCTATGTGCTGTCATTACAGTAGCAAGGGATGTGAGTGTCATGTGTGGGACACAGACATATATGAGGCCTGTATAGCACTGTTATCCATTTGCATGTGTTACATACAGGCATAGTAGCCCAGGGTATGTGTTGTCACACTGGCATGTAGTGTATCATGGCAGTACTACTGTTGACAGTGCTAATCCAGGCAAGAGCAGAGTACATAATGTAGTAGTGACAACAGGCACACCTATGGGCATGGCTGGACATTGAGGCCTCCCTGTTGTATCCCTGGTGTGTGAGCTGTGTCACAGTATATACCCCTTACTGGGTTATGATCCATCATGTGGAATGTAACTGTGGACTACCATCTATACAGCACGTTAGTGAGGGCATCTGACATGTAGTTATGGCATGCATATTGTTGTCAGATGTCCATCTGTCAACACACTCATGCTGCTGCATAGCTTCTTGCCAAGCTGATGGCTATCAGTCCCTGTACAGATGTGCAGATGGCAGGGATATCCAGCTGGGATACATGCAGAACATATGGTACAGAACAGCATGCAGTTCAGCTATAGTCAATCCATGCTAGCAACAGTAAACATGTGTGTGATGCATGTGCTGTGTCACTAGGTGATGCTCCTTCCCCTGGATACCACTGCACCCATGTACACAGTATTGCTGTGCACCTGTTCTGCACCCTGCCATGTACTGTGCACCACACCTCACAGGTGTACAACCCATGGCAGAATGTGTAGTACTGTGTCAGTTATGTCAGCTTTAATGCTCACAGCCCCTATGTTTTTCAGCAACACATACCTGGGATGATATGTGGACAGTTGGCATTGGTGAATGCCTGATGCCTGATTTACAGCTCTCAACATCAGTGGACCATGTATGATCAATCCAATACTCTTACACTGACAACCATCAGAGCATACCGTGGCTATGGGGGGTGTACACACCTATATTTATTTCACGCACCCATCCTTGATCTGTCATGGGACCACATCACCGCATATCTTAGCAGTACACAAGCCCCATATGTGACATATGTCCTGTACGTTCACATGCAGTGCGTACAAATTGTGTTAGGTGTGTGGCTGCTGACCGCAATGCATACACACCGTGTGGACATATGTGTGCAAACCCTTACCATGATGGTTTATCGCACTTCTTGTGTGTACTAAAGCAGTCACTACTCCTGGCAGGGGTATACCAGCATGGGCTATCTGCATTTGCCAGTGTATGTTCAGTCTGCCCTACACATGTCCCCCTATTCTGCATGATTGCAAGGTCTACTCATGTGCACATTCCATGGTGTTCACACATTGTCGTCACTATTGCTGTGGGGGTAGGGTTATGGCTGCCACAGGTCCTGAACCTGACTATGTGCAGATAGAGCCATTCCTACCATCTTTAGGATCCCTGCTGCAGTGCACTGGTGTGTCATGCTGACATCACCCGCTCCTTCAGCCTTTATGCAGATGCATGACAAGTAAGCCCTACACATGTGTGTCACTTTTCAGTGTCCCATACACTGAACACCACATGTTACAGCCTAGACTCAGCTGATAATGTGGACTACTGTAATGCCTTATGCCGTAGTGTATCTCTGCAGCAGTTGCCATTGTCCTACAGGTATATACACTGGTGTTGCACTGTATATGGGTGTTGGGCCGAACATGTCCCTACTGTAGGCCATGTCTCCCACCATTATGTTATTCCCTGTGGACACATTCTGCAATGAAAGGATGTTAGTTATCATGCAGGTGTCTGACATACCCTTCCAATACCCCATCATGGTCACCCCTGTGATGCTGTGCATTTCCCAGCAACAATATGTGCACATGTACAGCATGCATTCAGGGTAGGTGTGTTAAATGTGTGCATGGAATATACCATCACCATTACATGCCCGGTGTGTTAACAAGCATCTACATAAGCCATACTCACCAGCTACAGGCTGCTGCCTTAGTGGTATCCCGGAGAGACCTACCTAAGAGGGTGAGAGATGCAATGTCAGTGGCCACACCTGTGGCAGTGCTACAGGGTAGGTGCAGTATTACAATACATCAATGGTACATTTCAACAATACTACCACATCTGGACATCTGTTTATCACTACAATGCAGCAACACAATATATCTATGACATGTCAGATATGCATGATCTACCTGTACCGATGCAGCTGTATACACAACAGTGGTCTACTTATGTGCCCTGTGTCCTTACCTGCATGCTCCTCGACCAGTGTGTGGGTGCCACACACCTCCATAAAGATGTCCAGTGGTTGGTTTCTGGCCTGTGGCGAGGTGATCCCCCAGACTGCAGAAGCACACCGAAGAGCATTGCGAAGCAGGTCAGTACAATCATGCCTGACCTGCTCATAACTGTGGTTGTGCAGTCTGACATCATTGACCTTTGAACTAGGTCATTCCACAGGGCGGTCTGCTCCTGCTGTTCATAGGCAGCCCTGCCAAACAGCACTGAGTAGTGCTGGATCAGGTGTGATATAAGCACATCATTCTCCACTGTTGAATAGGTGGACAAGCATGCATGTGACATCTTGGATGAAAGACATAAAGATGAAAACAGGTCTGAACAATTCATACAGCAAGGTTACCACAGTTCATAATACACATGTCTGCCCCCCCCATCCATATCAGCTTCAATAAACTGTACACACAACTCATTGGGTATGGCTACAGCTTACCTACCAGTGGGACAGATATTGTATTGGGCCACAAGTTCTGCTATGTGATTGTAGCCATGTTCCCTGTGTGGACACTATCATTACTGTACTGTTGCAGACTATTCACCTGCATGCCATTGTCAGGGCCACTATAGTTCCATATATGCCAGTGGTATGGCTGCTTTGGGATTGCTGCACATCTCACGTTCTCAAATCCCTAACTAAGGGTATGTTGCAGACTATCCTGTGACACCAGTGACTTGCTTAGTGTATGACAACGGTTTTCCACAGATGGGCCTGTGTTCCAGCCTCTCTTTTCCACCTACATACCAAGCTTTGCACATATGACATGCTGTCAAGGGTTGTTATGTAGTGGGCTGTGAATATGTCACACTGCTATTCCTGCCATCAGTCCACTGTTGTTATATCCTCCACACATATGGTGGGGCTGGGGCCAAATATGTGTGGGCTTCACCTACACAATACATTTGTGCCCTTATGCACTCCAGAGGCCAGTGTATGTAACAGTGGTATATGGCCCTGTATTATTGAGTTTAGGGGGATGAACCATAACTAACCTAGGCTGTTACAACATATGGGGGTATCAAGGGTGAGCTGCCTTAAGATATCTGGATGCACATTACCATACAATTCACCTATATTGCAATAAATTACATACATTGGGTTAATGCAGGCCTACTGCCTCCTGCCATACAGACTGTTCTGTTTGTCAGTGTGCTTGTGATGGTTTAAGTTATGCCTTGTTATGTAACAGTTACATCCCATTGTATCAACGGAGTACTTTACCACCTAGTGATTGTGTACAGAGTGTAGATAGAGGCTGCTGAACTACACATCTTCATTACTTATTGTTGATTGTTTGGTATCCTGTGGCCAAGTCTGTCTAGTGCACATGTGGACAAATGCAGAGCTATGTATGGGATGATATATGATTTTTTTTGGGGGGGACAGTTGCCTGCTTTTTTTTTGGTGAGAGTGGAATGTTGGGGAAGGGACATATATACATGTGGGAGAGGTAAGTTGGATAGGTGAGGAAGCTTTCACAGACAGACAAGACAGCAGACAGGGGTGGTGTATGACACAAGAGGGGGAGAACACCTTGGATGGGGAGGGTGTTGTGGAATCGCAGTCTCATGTGCCTCCACAAGGTAGTAGCATGACTCATATCCCCACCCATGGGACTGTCGGCACTGCTCCATCACTACCCCAGAGGTGGCAGTGCTGGAGGCTGGGCTCTGCGGTGAGCCTCCCCCACCAGGGTGGCCAGCATGCTTTCCATCCAGGCAGGCAGTGTCCAAACTCACAGTACATGATCCTGAGCACCAAACCTGGCAGTACCTCACGGGTGACAACTCCCCCTTCTCCACCTCTCCCAGAGGGGAGACAAGCCCCATCCTGAGGGGCAGAACTACCAGATGCCACAGGTAGTACAGCGGCAGCAGAGGGGGCACTATCAGGCTTGGTCCCAGATGTGTTGGGCCCTGGTGTCATGTCCGGAGGAGGCAAGGTAGGTGGATCACCGGGAACTGGCCTACCTTGATGTGCTGTAATAAATTAGTTATAACAATAAGTTAAGGTTACTAATAAACAAACCAATGTTAGCATTAACATAATGGAACATAATATTGATTAATCCAAATACATATTAAGATATATTATGCAGAACCCAACATTAAATAACATAACAGTAAGCATGTTAACAGCAAACCAGAATGAAATAACCCATAAGGCCAACAAAAACAGTTATTTTAACAGAATATATTAATATTAAATCATAATAATAAATAATAACAAATTAAAGAAGATAAGGGGTGGGGAGAGAAAGAAGAACATGCCATTCGTGAAGTTGCAGATGATATTCCTAAAAACACTGCTAATACATAATTCTACATGTGTACAATAGATAGTGTGGCATGTACATACCTCTCAAGCTGTTATCATGGGACAGTATGGACCAAGCACTAAGAAATGCAGGTACACAACTACATGGAACTGTTTCACATAATGTGCATGTACATGACTACCAATGTGTTCTGTAAATGGATTTGAAAATACATTGCAGTCCAGGTAATCATTTATCTGCATATCATGGACCAGACAGATTGGGCAGTTGTATTTTCATTACAAAAAATCGTGACAGTTGAGAGGTCTGTTTGTGTACATCAAGTAGACTAGACAGTCATCATGTCTTAGTTGGCAGGCATGGGAGTAGAACCCAAAAACTGTGACTTTTGGGGACATCTACAAATAATGTAACAACTGACTGCAGCAACTTAGAACAGACATGCAATGAATACAGCCCTACTACAAGTATTTAGACACATTCCGTTATGACACCACAATTCTGGTTTATACTTTATTGGTATTGCCGCTAAGTATATGTGAGGTATTCACATAATATCTGCCCATAAATTGGCCTACCTCACCCATATACTTTGTACCCAGAGTGGGAGAAAAAGAGAGCATTTTGTGACTGAAAGTGGCCTGGAGACAGCCTTGAGCCATACTGTGGGCTGTGCATTACTTTTATCAGGCAATTGCTGTTGCATTCCACAGTTATTGCAGTTTTACAGTTGATTGCAGCAACATTACAGTAGATATTCAATGCATACAGCTCAACTGCAATTATGTTATGATATCCCAATCCTGCTTTACACCTTATTGCTTACTGTTATTGGTATTGTTTATTGGTTATTGTCTATTGCACTACAGTTATCATAAAATATCTATACTTACCATACTCATGGCGCATCCTGGCCAGGCACCTGGCATGAGACTGCATGTTGTGAGCCCTCTCAGCTGCAGATGTTGGAAGAGAAGCGCACCATTATACATAGCAGTTTTGTACAGATTTAGCTTGTATTTTAGTAAAATAGTGGCAGAAATGCTTACATATGTGTGGGGCATGCCCATCCCTGGCCTTTTGGACCCAGGTGCCCAAAGTTCCCCTCTTCCATCACTTCAGGTTATCATAGTGGTGATGACACTGCTATCCAGTGTGGAGTATACCAGTAGCACTGTTAAGATCCCTAGCCAACCAATCCCAGGCCTCAGACATACATTCTGAGCCCTGGTAACCATCCTGCAACAGCCTAGACTCATAATTCTGTACCAGGAGTCCAACAAACACCCAGGACTCCTACACACCCCACCTCTGCTCCTGAAACCACCCACCCTCTCCAATACTGCCTAGCATACCAAATATTAGTAAGACTCCAACAAATGTTACAGAATTCCCACCTACTGGCCTTAATATAGGCTGTTTTCCTACCTGTACACATCATACTGCAACATTCAAAAAAGTGCTGCATTGCTCAAATTCACTTAGCATCGCACAAACTTAGCAAAGCACAAACAGCAGTAGCCATTAATCATGTTTAAGCAGTGCTTAGCACTGTGCATCTCTTCCAAATGTAACACATTTGTTTTTAAATTAAGCATAATATTCACTTATATTACAAAAAAGGTATGCCTGCTAGAGACTCAAACCCAGGACCTGCTAGGCTTTAAGACATGACTCTACACATTTAGCTATGTTGATGGTATGTAAATTAGAATAGCTTCACATATACTACTATGCTACCTGTTGGCATTGCTAAGCACCATGCCACACCACACAAATGGGGTTAAACATAACCAGACATAAATAATTAATTACATCTGGTTTCTATTTTTAGATGTCTGGGAGGTGTCATCTCTGTATGTGCAAGCACAGCTTGGCTTTGCTGCACTCCATGCCACACCGCACACACAGACAATAAAAAAAATAAAATAAAATAAAACAAAATAAAAGCAGCTATAATAATTGATTACATCCTGTTTCTAGTTTTAGATGTCTAGCAGGTGTCAGCGGTTTAGATGTAAGTGCAGCTCTGCACTGCTGCATGCCGCACAGCGCAAATAGGCATTAAAAAAAATAAAACTTTAGGAAATTAAAACACTAAATATTCAGTCACACAAATTTGAACACTAGCAGGGTACATTACAGGGATTCTTACCCTGTACATAACATCTGTCCTGGAATTCTCTGGACATTCCACAACCACAAGATAGCCACTACACAACTGCCTACACAAATTCAATATCCCTGTTACTATGCTCTCCCTTGGCACCACCCCATGATTAATATTCATGGCTCGGTGCTGAGGGGAAACCATGGTCGTGTACACAGGTACAGTCTGTGTAGGCTCTACATGGAGCCTACACAGATGTTATTGAATCCTGAGGTATATCTCATAAGATTTTATATAGCGCACTTTATGTGTTTGCAATTCACAATGCATACAGCTATCCAGGAGTCATATTTATTTCAGATATCTGCACTCATCAACTAGTTCATAATAGCAGTCATCAACCTGTAGCAATTTACATTTGTTGTACTCTAACATAACAGTTCTTTATTTTCAAAGTTTAATTAAATGTGCATATTGCTGCTGCTCTTTAATTTATAAAATACTCAAAAAAGACTGATAAAAAAATGAAGGCAACCAAGCAACAAAGCTTCTTTTCTACAAAACATGTTTTAGAGATAAACCACACTTCTAGTTATAATCTCTCTAGAACTGTAAAACGTGCAGTGCTGTAATATTTGACTAATGTAATATTATTATTACAATTAGTGTAAAAACACAGCGTAACTATCATTCAAGACTCTGTTCTATATTTAACAATATGTTTCTAAAAATATGTCATCAAAAACAGATTTCTAATTGTGCTTTGATGCTTGAAATCTGATATAATGTTTGCTTAAATATGGTACTTAAGAGGATAGCATAAAAACTCATTTGAATACTACACTGATCTGCATAACTGAGGTCATGTGGTACCTGCTTAACTGAAACATAAATAATATCCTTTTCAAGATAACCCCTTCACACTACACCTCTCTTAAGCTTTTATTTTGTAGTGTGTGTGCATGTCTGACTGTATGTGTGCATGTTGCATGCATGTATGTATGTACAACCTCCAAATATACAAGATGTTAGCGTACTAACTGTGCCATTGTGCTTCCAGCAAATATTCAAGACAAAAGTCATCTGACATAAAAGCCAAGCTTGAAAATACTTTCACTATAAGTGGAGAAAGTTCATACCACAGATGATCGGAATCTCAAAACTACATCCTCCCCCTTAAAAAATGTCCAAAAAAATACCATTTTAAGTGTTTTTTTCTTTTTTCTTTTGCAGGGGGGGAGGCATCCAACTCTCCTATCCCCTAGAAGAGAGATTCCTTCACCATTGCTTGCACAACCTCATAGAAATTTAAGACTTCACACTGTCTCATATGTTAAAATGTAGGGTGACAGCCAGCTTGTGATGTGTGGGTTAACATACCCTGCAAACTAATATAATTTTAAATTGCTTCCCCAGTCAGGTTTTCTGACTAGCCAGCCAAAATGTGATTGTTCTGGCTCCTGTTCACAGCTCCCCATCTAAGTTCCCACTATTCAGTTTTGGAATTGAGTAACTGCAAGGCTGTGCTCCAATACGAAGTTGGGAGGTTTGTACACTGATGGAATACATCTGATATCACCTAAACAGGAGCAATTGAAGTGTACAAAGGAAGCAGACATGGGGCTTGGAGAGGTTGAAGGCAAGGGCCAGGGGATCAAGAGTGAAAAATAAAAAAGTGCTTTTAGTAAAAGCTAAGATCAGAGATGAGACATGCACGGCTTGAAGATGGTTAGCTGCTGAAAAGCTTGTATCAGCAAACAAACGTCATAAAAGCATTATGTCACAACAACAAAGAACTCTCAAATTATGAGGCATACCACAGTCTTTCACATATCTAGTATTGGGAAGGAAGGGTTCCCATTCATTGAAATATGAATTATGTCATTAAATGACAATACCCACCATTAAGGATTTATAAGTTGTAAACCTAGTTTTTTGAACATTTTGTAAATGACAAATAAGATTATTAGCCATGCTGGTGTACCAGCTATGCTTGATTCAGTATAATGTTTCCACAATAACATGTGCTATCTGCGAAGAACTGAGCCAGTTCTACAAGCTGAATGATACAGCTGACTTCCATCTACTTTGTTGGTTGACTGAGTCATTTTTTGGTGCCTTCTATTGCCGACCTCCGTATCACTGAATGTAGTCTTGTTGTTCATTTGGGATAGTAACATAGTGACTCGCTAGTTGTAGCTGCAGTAGTTGCAGTAACAACTCTAGACTGCTTAGACTGTCTGCCATACCTCTCAACTGTCCAGATTTTCCCAGAATGTCCAGATTTTTGCATCATATTTTTGTCTACTCCTCATAAAATTTGTGATTTTCTGACAAATCATTGGGATGATCTGAGGACTGAAGTCACTAAATAATGACATACATTTGAGTATCAGTCTTCATAGCCTTCAGAAAACTAAATGCTAAGACAAATCCTGTTATTATAGCAACTTTCTAAGTTTATAAGAGCAATATTAAAAATTTGTCCTATTTTGGGGCCTTTGTTCTCCCATTATGTCAGGCTTTGTCCAGATTTTTTGCACTAAGAGGTTGAGAGGTATGTTGTCTGCAGGCTCTTTTCTGGGTCAAGACTCACTTGTATCATGCTGGTAATCATAAAAGAGGGTGAAACATGCACATGTGCTTGCTGTATTTATCTTTGTAATTCCTCTAAGGAACAATTATTTCAAGGCCATCTGAGTACATTTTTCTATGAAAACTTGCATTATGAGATGTGAGCAGTAATAGTATTCTTCATAATTTGCCTGTCTGATTAATCTGTTTAATGGCAGTTACTTTCTCAAACCCTAGGAGTAAATTTACAAGTTCCTATCCAGTTTAAGGTTTCATTTGAAAAGGGTCAAAAATTAACTCTGTTTTCATTGATGGGGAGCCGATTCTGTAGTACAGGAATGCTTTGGGACACATATCTGTCTCTTCAGCACTTTCTGTTTATGTCACAAGTGAAGCTCAGATCCCGGGATCTAGTGTCTCTAGTGCTGTTTTGTGCATGTGCAGCAGATACATCAGGGCTGGGTCTGAGGAAGCCTTGTCAGCCAGGCAAAGATCCTCTGTCAACAGCCTATGGGAGACTGCATACTGAGACAGAGTCTTTAGCTGGTCAGCATACCTCTCAACCTGGAAACATCAAAAATCTGGACAAGAACCATGAAAAATAGGTACAAATCTGTACGCTGATTAACATATAATTTGCATACATAATTATGTAACCCCACCCACTCCAATGGAATTGTGGGATAAACAAACGCAAACTGAACAGAACTAAAATATGGCATCAGAGCCCCCCTGCAGCCATTCCAATATCTCATTACCTAGTTATTTTGCCCTATTTACCATAAACACTATAATGTGCATACTGCTTTACTTCTACAATGTTTATTTGGATTCATTTAAACATTTTATTTTATATTTTATAGCATAAACACTATTCGACCTCTGCTAAACAACGCAATACAGTCTCACAATGAAAATAGACTTGGCACAGCATTAACTTCTCTGCCAAAACTCACATTCATTGAAACAGCATTGATACCCACATTCAAAGAAAATGCATCTGGCCAGTGGTGGATAAAGACTAGCTTTGCAGTGTTTTTAAATCACAGCCCCCCTTGCACACAAAACATACATGTGTTCTTTGATACACCCTCCTGACAGTATTGAGTTATATTCCTTGTATAATACAGCACACTTGTTACAGCGCATTTTAGAAGTAAAAATCACATAATTCCACATTAAGGAGATATATAACTAATGAAGAGGTTGCTGCAAGCAAACAACTTAAGTCTTCATTGTTTCATCTACAAATAAAGTGCCTGTTGCCCTTGAGATATAAATTGCATAAAAAAATGCTAAGCTAGTAATATTACAACAGGAAATGGATGGCAAATTAATAACAGGTTCATAATTACTAGGTATCTCCGCCAAAGAGGACATTTTCAAGGCTGCAAAGTACAACAGAATACAGTGTCAGCAATCTATCTACATGCTGTGGGACTAGAACCCACAGCCTTCTATATCAAAAACAAGTATTGTATCTGTCATACTACTGACAACACAAACACACCATAAGCAGCATTACACATCTCTCCCCCTGAAGACCTATGCAGCATAAGAAATCTGTAAATAGCCAAAATTTATTGGGAAGGGGACAAAAGCCCAAACCAGGGACACAAACATTGCTTGTATGATCTTAGAAAAGTTGCTACTATAAAATGTTTTGTGTTACCAACCATGCATTTCCTGACAGACAGAAAGACAAACTTAAATGGAGAGAGAGAGAGAGACAGAGAGAGAGACCATGAACAGACCTTATAAAATGCAAATAACACAGCTTGAACAGACCTTGCAGACTGCTTAATTGCAATTGGCTAATGGCTTGAATGCCACAAACAAGGAATATGTATAACTTCCCAATACTATCAACTGACACACACAGACACCAGAAGAAAAAAATACTAACATCACACAGTGAAACTCTCTGAAATTTCTAAAGCATAAATATAATCACTAGAACATTAATATGCATGTGCCAGAAAAAGTAGACATGCAGCTGAAAATTATACATTATATACAAACCAAAGCTTAAATGAGCATTAATAACAATTTGCTGTCTAATGCTTTTCATGTTATATCCAGTAAATTGTACTTTAAGCAAAATGTAAACAATACTCTTGAAGACAAAAGAGGCATCTGAATGCACTTTACTCTATGATAATATACAAGACAACACATAGTCAACATTACCCCCCCCCCACTGAGAACCCTTTTTTTAAAACAAGTTAAGTAGTTTTCAAACAAGCTGGCCAATGGAAATGCTCAATATTGAGTTATATTCCAACAATCTCTAGCACACATGGGTCCTTTGCTTCACTTCCTTTTTTTGTCAACAGTTGCACCTTATGCAAATTTTAGTTTCACAAAATGTCATCAGAGTTATGCCCAACAAATATCACAACACACCACCTTCTGTGTTGCAGAAATTGACCCCCTTCACTGTCTTGCAGACATATCTTTTATGCTTGCAACAAATTCTTGTATAGACACAAGGTATTTATCTTTCTTCAATAAGAATGACAGCTGTTTAGTTTTAAAAGTTAAGCGCATTAAATACTTGCTTTTTTTGTTTATTCCTATGTACTTTGCCACAATTTTGAAACAGGAAGCAACGTCAGACTGCATTCTGTATAATCATCTTGTCTTATTAAGTCCCAGCACTCTTACAAATCTTCTTTTTATACACTACCAATCATTCTTTCTTTAGCTTTAGAGAGCATTCCTTGCACATTTGCAAAACAGACCTAGATAAATGTATTCTCCCAAGCTTCTCTTTAGGAGACCGTGATTTTTTAGATCCTCTTAACAAAGGACAATTCGCAAAGAAAAAAAAAAACACCTGGTCCTTGTAAGCAATATTTTTTCCATGACATACTCTGAATAACCTTGACCAAAAGGTTGAGATTTAGTGCTGCCATTCCCTGCAAAACTATCAGCTTTGAACTCAAGTTACCATCTTTTGTTTCTCTATAAATGGTCACATTTTTCTTTTTCCAGCACATAGGCAATTCGAATGCAGTAAAGTACCCCAGGTAAAACATTTGTCAGTACACTCTAGTGACAGCTAACACTAAAACCAAACATTGCTAGAATAGTGTTTTTAGTACTGCAGTATTAATATTAATGTTAGAATACAGCACCAACGTGTTCTTATTTTGTACAGTAACCATACACTCTCAGTGAACTTTCTTAATCTGTACTACTACTCATTAATTGCCCCGTTATTTTAAACACAACACAAATGCACAAGTTAGACAGTATATCCGCAATCCGAGTACTTCTTAAAAACTTAACTTTTTGAAACTGTTTTATATTTCTTATTCCTTTGCTTACACACACCAAGCCAGCAATTTATTTTCTAAATGGAGAAAGAATTTCAGCAGAGTCACCCCCCACCAAAAAATGTTTTACACAGCAGATAAAATAAAATCGGGCTTTCATACAAACAGTTCCCGCCCAGAACTGTGTGCATGAAAGTCCGATTTTATTTTATCTGCTGTAGGAAAAAGTTAAAACAGATTCTCTCCAGGACACACACACCTTACCTGCAAATAATTCCCATCCCAGCAAAGTCCCAAGCCAGCAGCGAAAACGGCAGCAGATCTAACCTCAAAGCCAGCATTCTTCTCTCGGCAGCAGTTTCAGTCCAAAACAGCATCCTTCCTCTCAGCAGCAGCAGTAACGTCTTCACTTTCTTTCAAATTCTTCTCGGCAGCAAAGCACTTCCCGCCTGCTCACAGCCAGCCGGAAATGATGACGTGAGCTCCTTGAGCTCAATTCCGACTGGCTGGTAGTGCTGACGGAGCTGACGTCATCACGTACGTGATGACGTCAGCTCCGATAGCGCGAAAATTAAAAAAATAAAAAAAGAAAAGGAAAGAAATCGGAAATGAAGGGGTGCCACTCGGGAATCGTGGCACCCCTTAATTTAGACCCCAAAACTCGGTAAAAACCGAGTAATTCGGGACGGTTGGGAGGTCTGCTGGTCAGTGTAGGACAGGGTTTTCATTCTCTGAATTCTCCTGGTATGAAACTTTTGCAGGTGTTACAACTGTTTCAACTGTCTGGTTAAATGCATGCCAAAGGGGGGTACTGTACTCACTGATAGGTCTGTCAGGGACTGAGTAAAATGGTATTATAACTTCCTTGTACCTGGATGTCATACGCTTACCTATAAGCTGGGTGACATAGAATGATTTTCTTATTATCTTAGCTACATACTGGTCAAAGGTCAGATTGCTATGTACATTTGTTCCCAGATCCCTTACTAGGGAGTAATTAACTTGGGTTGGGTTTCCCAAAGGGCATTATAATGCATTTTTGGTATTGAGTTTTTGCCATGGCTTTGGCACCAGTCATTTGTCTGTATTAAACTCACTTGCAACATGTTTGTGTCTTGTGGGGGGGGGGGGATCTGTAATAACTTCCAATTTACAGTAATCTGTAAACTTAGTGAACTATAGGCCTTTAATGTTAACCTTGACTTCCAAAAGTAGATGCTAAACAGGAGCAGGCCCAGCATGGAGCCCTGGGGTATTCCACTGGTGACCGGGCTCTTGGTGGAAGTGTTCTCACTGATCCTGACTTCTTGGATCCTGTCTGTGATTCAGCTGGCAATCCAGCGAGTTTTGTAAGGGTTTACACCTAGCTCAGAGAGCTTGTCAACAATGCCTGAGTAGAGTACTGTATCAAATGCCTTAGCCAGGTCAGGATACACAGCATGCCTTGTTTTGCCCTCATCCATTGCCTTGGTAACCCTCTCAAAGAAGTCTACCAGGATAAGTAGGCATGACCTTCCCTTAACAAAGCCAAATTGGGAGCAGTCCAGTGTCTATAGCTTGCCAATATCATTGTTTATCATTTCCATGATAATTCATTCCATGGCTTTGCATATTAGGCGTGTTAGATTGATGAGTCTCTAGTTCCCTGGGTCAGTTGATGGTTGATCTTGTAGAGGGGAAAGATGGTTCCGGTCCTCCATTCACTTGGAACATAGCCTGTTTCAAGGCTGAAGTTGAATAGTGCCTCAAGTGGTCCTGATAGGTTGTGTTTTAGACTGTTCAGGAGGCAACTGTGGATGTTGTCTGGACCCATGGAGGCAATGCTCTTGGTTTTAGGAAGTGCTGCCATCACCTGGTCCCTGTTGATATTGGGGTAAGTATGTTGGAGGGGATTTCATCTGGTGGTGCTGGGGGGTGAGGTTTGAGCTGAAATTATCGGCCAGTAGACTTGCTATGTCCCCTTGAATGGCAGGAGGTACTGTTTACCACCAATTCAGCACACTGTTGTGTGTAATCTCTAAGGTTCTGGGCATACCTGTAGAAGGCCTTCTGATTGTCCTTAGCCTGCAAGGCTATCCTGAGCACATAGTTGGCCCTGTTGGACTTAATTAGACCTCTTAGATTGTTGTTTAGTTGTCGTTAAGGGACTTGTTTTTCCTGATTTTGGCCATGAGTTTTCTTTTTTTATTATATACCCTGTTTAGGTGAAGATTCCACCAATGGAGCTTGTTTTTATTGTTTGTTTTGGGTTTGTTTCTGGTAGATATGGCAGCTTCTATGCAACTATTTACATGTATGTATAGTGACTCTGTGAATAATTCTACAGAGGTAGCTGTGGTCTCAGGGTAGGGAGAGCCTTAAATTTTGACAAACTGTCATTTAATAGGATGTATTTTGCCTTTGAATAGTTCCGAAGTGTTACCAGTTTAGCTGGATTTTCTGGGTTGATTTTTTACTTCAAATGAGACAGCTTTGTGATACAAGTGTAATAGTGAAGACATGACACATGGAGGGGTGCAACATTCTCACATGTTGGTGAGTAGATCCAATATGTTCGATCCCCCGATTAGAGTGTGCACTCTGTGTTCCAGGGTGTTTGTGTTAATAAAGTCCAGGAAGCACTGTACCTGTGAGTTTGAGGTAGTGTAAGTCTCCCAGTCTACAGAGAGGTAGTTCAATTCACCCATGAATAGTGTGTTTGGTTGGATGGTGAGTGCTTCTAGCAGGTTTAGGTAAGAGTCATGAGACTCTAGAGACATAGATAGTGACTTGCAGCTAGCCATGATATGGAAAAGGACCTTAACTATTGTAAATTGCACATGGATGAGCTCCATGGTATCATCCTGTTTAATCAACCTGGAGATATGTTTGTTGATAACGTAGATTAAGGCACCTCCACCTTTTGCCCCAGTCTGTGCTATTGTTGGTCTAAATGTGTGGAAGACATTATAGCCTTGGACTTCTGGAGTACCTTCTGCAGCCTTAAATCAAGTTTACATTCTCCAGAGTAAGGATGGTTTGAAGGGTATGGATTTTTTTGTTTAGGCTCTTAGCATTGACAGTAACACCTTAAGGTTACTTATATAGACTTTTTCATTATGTTGGTAGTTCTGTCTTTTTGGCATTGCTTAAAAAAGACTAAGTAAGTGGATAAAGTTTTAGTCAATATCTGAAAGCCTACAGGGGACAGGTGTAATCCATCCTTGACAAAGCAATGTGGTCTTCTGACTATGTTCTCCCATGCCAACAGACATTAGATCTCCCTGAAATGATGCCAGAAACTATCCAGTTATTAAAATCAATCATTTTATGTTCATACTATGGCATCATCCTTGGTGAAGGTAGAATGCTGCTCAATACAAGGCTTGTACCTATCTGTGACACATATTACAAAAGATCCATTATGATTGTTTTCATCTAGTCCAGTGAGGTATGTCTCAGGTCATTTACACCTACATGGACTATGATAGAATCATATTGGTACCTAGGATGCAGAAACTCGAGTATGAGTAATATTGCAGATTCTGACTCCAGATAGGCAACTAACCGTTATCTTCTCCTTGTCTGACCTGGTGAGTTGAGCATCTGTGTGTCATACAATGGAGTGCCCAGAGCATCTGTGTGTCATACAATGGAGTGCCCAGAGCATCTGTGTGTCATACAATGGAGTCCCCAATGACAACAGTATTAGGTAAAGTGTATGTTTGCCTTATGGGTTTTGCATTGGGGGGCCATTATATTTAGGTTTATAAGAGACATTTGCTTTTATGTGCTTTAGTGATTGCTGAGGAGCAGTGTTGCCATTAGGTGGCTTTGGAGGTCTTTGAGATTTGGGAAGGTTTCTTTTAAGTGCCTCAGCATAAGACAATCTGTATGTGTGGTGAGCAGTGTGTGTAAGTGATGTAGTGTGGGTATTCCTGACACCCTCATTGGTATGTGAGATTTTTGCCTCTAAGGAAGTTGTGTATTTAAGCAATAACCCACGACGTGGTGTGGTATATTGAAGACTTACCCATGGCTGGCGGGATTTAATCACGAGGGTGAAGCCCAAGTGATTAAATAAAGCCAACTGTGGGTAAATTTCAATATACCACAACCACGGAGTCGGTTATTGCTATTATACAATAACATTATTTAAGAAAAAATTACTTACTTTTCTTAAATAATGCCTTTGTATAACGGTGCGTTACTCTTCTTCCGTGGCTAGTAGTATACTGCTTCCTTGTGTTGATGTACTGCACATGCGTATGGGACTTGGGCTCCCATGCATACCCAGTACATCAATGCTTTGAAATGGAAGTAACAGAGAAAAGAAAGTCTACATTGCTCCATTTTTGTTTTCATTTTTTTTTTTTTCATTTCTTTTTTTTTTTTATTAAAAAAATAACTTTAGGGCAGTTTAGGGGTAGGAGAGAGACAGCATGGAAGAAATACAAGGGATATCGGGTACGTGTATTTAATTTTAAATAACGTACCTGATTTCCCTAGTATTTTGTACAAGCTGCCTGTCTAGTATGTCAGGAGTCAGGGCTAAAGATTTTATTTTTATGTTTTAAGAAATAAAAATAAAATTTAAACAATATACCAGTGGAAAGAAGTCTGTGTGACTGGACCTTTTTCTCTTGGTATATTGTGGGATTTACAATAGGCACGCTGGATGGTCTGGCCAATCAGCATGCATGTTTTTGAATATTAATGGGGAGTCATTGTATAATTACATTTTTCCCATACCATGTTATTTTCTTTAATGATTAACTGGTTACTTGAAAACATGAGACAATTGCTTCATTGCCTGAGGATCCCAAAATCTATCAAGCTGGCCACAGAGACATTTAGAAATTGTTTATCCATGTTGTCTGGTCCTGTAATATGGTTGTCTGTTTAGCATTAAGGATTGGGGTTTAACAGGGGTCTCCTAGGGGATTTTCTGGGGGTTAAGGGCAGGATGTTATCTAATGGTAGGATATAGTAATGCTATTCAATGTACAAGCTAGCTGTTCTAAGCTTATTTCTGCACAATGCCACCCTCTTTAACAAGCTTTTGATCTAATCCTAACTTTATAGGTAAATTTTACGGTCTAGGCATTTGTTACTATCGAAGGCACTGCTAACCATCACTACCCAGTGGGGAGCTCCACTCAGAGAAAAAAAATCTTGAAAATTAATTAATATGCCCTCTAGTCAATAAATAACCACACTTTGAGCTTCCTGCAATGTTTCATAGTTTAGAGAAACCAGGTAAACACCTGCCACAAGATATCTTATCCTGGAAATTCTTAATGTAAAAGCACAACAAAAGCAGCTGTGAAGTGTAGATTGAGCAACAAACAACTAATAACCAAGTATGTCTCTAGCTAATTTGTCCTTGTGGAAAGAGATTTGGAGGCACATAGACTAGAAAAGCCAACATACAGAGAAATGACCACTTTTCCACAAAATTAAATAAATGCTTTAAAAAATCCTCACAAACAGTAGTGATCACTGTATAAAGCAAGTAAAAGTGCAGTTAATCTAGAAAATATTCTTGTCTTAGCTTGGATGGCTCTGGATGCAGTTGAAACACTGGAAAAGCATTTTAGAGTTCTCTGTTCATTTACTCTTGTTTTCATGAACAGTATTTCAGAGAATTTTATTTGTTGAAGTATGAATTAGTGAAACACACTGCTATAAATTTGTTCTTAACCACCTTAATCTTGCATTTATTTCAATGGTAAACACTGGAAGATTTAGAAAACTTGTTTACTTCTATGACAACAGTCACATTGCTTATTGGGCATGAGTATATTTGTGTAATAATCCAGTAATGAGACAATATCCATCCTTGGGATTCAGAAAGGTGTACAGACAAGTAAAGGCTTCTGCAGTGCAGTAAGCCAAAGCAATTTAGATGCTATTGTATCACTAGAGTAGTATGCAGGCATCGGCCATGGCATCAACAAAGGTCTCACTGGTGAAGCTATATGTAAGTGTGGCAAATAAACCATGTGTTCTCTCCCAGAAATGGCACTGGCACCAAAATAGCACTGAAGAACAATTCAGATAACTACTCTACCATGTTATTTTGTTCTCAGGGAAGATAAAGTATATATTGTCTTTGAATGTAGTACTTTTATTCACTCCTACAGCTGGTTTGGGGCTTGTAGGTAAACTACAGGTAGGTACCACAAAGCCATATGTGTGCATTTCTATCTGTGTGTACTTCTGCATGTATGTATGTGTATGTGTATGTGTATATGTGTGTGCATGTTTGTAGGAG
The DNA here is from genome assembly GCF_019279795.1 of Protopterus annectens. NCBI lineage: Eukaryota > Metazoa > Chordata > Ceratodontiformes > Protopteridae > Protopterus > Protopterus annectens. The sequence goes on along the minus strand of NC_056732.1, from coordinate 397,840,092 downwards.
CATGAAAACATATGCCTAATTGTCTGAGTGTAAGAGGTCATCCTGCAGGAGGTTTGTACAATAAAACCATCTCTGATATATATGTTGGGGGGGGGGTGTTTGTGCACACAGGTGTGTGGGTGTGCAGTTTTGTGAGTGTATGCATGTGTCTTTCGGTAGTGGCAGGTTTGAAGCTGTGTGTGTGTGTGTGTGTGTGTGTGTGTGTGTGCGTGCGTGCGTGCGTGCGTGCATGCGTGCGTGCGTGCGTGCATGTGTGTGTGTGTGTGTGTGTGTGTGTGTGTGTGTGTGTGTGTTGTGTGTGAATGTCTCGGAGTGTGTGTGTGTGTGTATTGGAAAGTATGCTTGCAACTGCAGTGCATAGATAGCAGGAACACTAGCATGATTAAAGCTGACAGCATAGCAGAGTCATAGCAGGGTGGGGCAAAGGGTACAGTTGTCCCAGGAGCAAGTTGTTAGGGGCATAGGCACAGAGATCTATACTAAGCTAATGACTACACTGGGGCCTTTATAAGCCTAGCCATGCAACCTAAAAGTATCCCATAAATTATTGTGCCTTAGAGGTTATTTTATGGGGTGTATGTTAGTTAGGGCAAGATTTAACAGCTGCTTCTATCCATTAGAGACATAGGTGTCAGACCAGGGGTAAATTTCTGATTTCCCATCCAATGGTCCAGGTTGCAATTTAGTAGAGTTAGGGAGGGTCTCTGCTTCACATGGATGGGAAGCCAATTCCAGAGAATGGGGATTCTTTGAGAAACGTACCTGTTCCTCCAACATGTCCTATTTTAAGTTGCCAGCAAAGTTTAAATCCTTAGATCTAGTAGTTCTGATTAGCAGGTGTGGATGGTACAGGAGTGTAGTGCTTTATGATGCTGTGAAGATATCCCAGTTTCATAAATGAATGCTGATACTGCATTTGCAGTCTGTGCTGAAGTGCTCAGTGTGTGGTGATTTAACTGTAGAAAACTGTTTGTTACATTTGTAGCAAACAGCTTGCTGCAGTTTCAAAGCATTAGAGTGGAATGCTTTATTTTTTGGTCTTCCACTTTGAGAAGACCCAACTTTGAGTTGGGGGAACAGTAGTGTAAATATGAGAGGGTTGAGCAAGAGGGGCAACTGCCCTGGGTGCAAAGTCTTTGGGGGTGTGGTTAACAGATTCCAATCTCTTTTTAATTCAATACTGGCTTTTAAAAGCACTGTAGCACTCTGAGGAGGCAGGGTATAAACTGTAGCAAATGTTTGCTACATTTGTATCAAGCAGTTTGCTACAATTTAAAAGAAGTTTTTTTTTAAATTAAATGGGTTGAAGGAAGGACATGGGCAGGACAGAGAAATGGGACCTGAATGGGGTGGGGCAGGAGGCAGGGATGTTGTTGTATATCTGACCACATGGTTGGTGTGCCAGTAGAAAGAATGTCTGATTTGTTTCTGCTATTCATAGGTAGTGCTGGAGGGAATGGATGTACATGTAATCAACATAATACAGTAAAGTGCTGTTTTTGGCTCTTCAATTGAAGAGCTGAGTGGGTGGGGCAGTGGTTCATGGTCCTGGCACATGGAGTTAGTTGAGCTAGCTATGCTTCTGTGGGGGAACCATATCGGAGAACTGCACAAGGTGACAGATTATCTAGCTAAGGTTTTGGAGTGCAATGTTCACTTCAGGGGCATAATAATGAGCTGCCAATGAATTATTGCTTGGTGAGGTCTTACAGCATTTACAAATCTTAGATTATCAACCTCGCAGTGCTGGACAGTTGTGTATTGTCGAATTAGTACTGGTGGTGATAATCATTCTGAATTCTAGGATATGACTGTAGACTTTTGCAGATTTAAAAAATGTTCTTCTCATTTTTTCTGTATTCCACCAAACACTATAAGCAATTTCATACATTTGCAAAAACTGACAGGAAATGATAAGGTTTTATTAATATGTCATTACTTTTTAAGATCATTTTTAATATTAATTGATATGCGTGGTTTTAGCTTGAATTACAATAGCTTTTTAAATAACCACTATGCAAGCCTGTCTGCCCCTAGATGAAAAAAAACTTTTTTTCTGAAAATCTTTTCATGGTGTGAGATGAGCTTTGTCTATAATGCAATTCAAAAATTACAGAGGAAATGTAACAGCAAGAAGTTGTATATTTTCTTGCTGATTACTTGAACCATATAATTTCCTATTAACAATGTATTTTAATTTTCAGTGTGTTCAGACCCTCAGCAATAAGAAATACAAGAAAAGAATAAATAATTATTTAAAAATGTCCGTCACTGAGCATAAATGTTTAAGTGCATAATATGCTTTTCACTAGTCTGCTTCGTAGTAAACATATGGTACTGAAACTAAGAATTTAAAGGATTTCATCAATTTTTTCTCATTAACCGGGAAAAGCCGAAAGATACAACAACAACAACAACGTGTATTTTAGCCCTATCAAGGTAGCAAAATGAACTCTCAGCAGAGCAGAAGTGTACCTCATAATTCAGTGAATCATTACTACAGATTATGTTGCTGTTTGTATTACGATTTTACCACAGCTTTACTTGTATTTCTCAGTAGGTATTTCATTTTGTAGCACTGCAGACATTCAGTACTGAACACACAACCTACACAGCAAGAACGTGCTGAACAAACAGTGCTTTATTTACAGTCCTTATCAGTTACTACATCAAACTGCCCATTATATTTCCCTAGGTACTTACAGTGCTTTGCTTTTATTTCTTCATGTGGAAGTTCAAGACCTACAAAATGAGAAAAATAAAATTGACTTTTAATATAATATGAGCCATTTCCCAGATTCTGTTACTAAAGAGACATTGGCTAAATATTTACACTGGATTTATCATGTAATTTTTATCAGTACTTCTTTATTATTTTCCAGTTAGTGACATATAATCCACGGCAAATGTGTTAAATTTAAAGAAACAATTAGTTGAAAAATCTTGTAAGGTTCCAGAAGGATATGCTAGCAAAGAATATTAACAAACACACCTGCTTTGTTGATATTCTGTTCTGCAAATAAGGCACAATTCATCAGGCATGTCATGACAATGGCCTTTCTGTTTTACTTATTTTACATAATTTGCAGGTGAAGTTGCCTGTAACTGGTTGATTAATCACCTTATTTTTTCATTTTGAAGTGTTGGGCTATATCTTATAATCATAAAATCTGAAATTTCCTGTAATACATGTGTTTGTAGATCTCAAAACAAGTTCCAAACATGGCTCCCCATGATTCTTTGTCATCTAAGTATTATAAATACTTTTTTCCACGCTCACTGTTGCAGTAAAATAAATGACTAATGCTTCTGCCATCAGTGTGGCTTCTGCTAATTCCATTACACCTAGCAATGACATGTCAGCAATTTTCTCTGAATAGTTTTTATATGCTATAATGCTGTTGAATTACTCAATGAATTGTAATGACTAGAAATCTCTCTTACAACAATAACCAGTTCTTGTTTGTTTTAATACTGACATGTCAGAATACATCAGATTTAACGTGTTAATTAAAATCAAACATGCTCTCCTCCATATTTTGCCTGTAATGCCAACAATGCTAAGAAATATACTACACTTCTCAAACTTATTTGTTCCATCTATAAGCACTTTTTTTTTGTTATCGTTTAGAACCTTGGAAAAATGTTAGACTTTTATTTGGATGAAATATCCAGACATGCTGATATGATTATACATGTTTTTTCCTCTGGCACATCCTAATACTTCTCTACTCTCTTTTCATGTACCCACACATTGGGCATTGTAAGGCAATAGTTGTGCAGTGGTTGGCACAGATACCTCAAAACATTTGGGTTTCCAGTTTGGTTCCTTGCTGGGATACTTACTTTGTGGAGTTTGTGTATCTTTTGTGCCTGTAGTGGTTTTGCCTAAGTCTCTAGATTTAAATTTTGCTTGTGACATAAGACATGTTTATGAGACAGATATGCATCTCACAGTACTCCCATGCTATGGAACAGGCTTCCCATCCATGTGAAGCAGATTCTATCCCTAACCCTATTTAAGCACAACCATGACCAATAGATGGAAAATCAAAAATTCACCCCAGGTCTGGCACCCATGTCTCTTATAGACAGAGGCAGACAGTAGTGCCCAAACTAACATACCCACATACCCTCTAGTAACTTCATAACTAATACACCCACTCTTAATAAATTCCCATGAGACATAGAGACTCAATTGGGTTAGATAGCACAGCTAGTCTTACAAAGGCCCTGGTGGTAGTTAGCCTTGTATATACCTATGAACACACACACACGCATACACACTTATGAGCTATATGAAGGATCACCAGTTCATCTTTTCTGCAAAGTCAGAGCCACTAGTCAAAACCCATATGGACTCAGAAACAACTTGAAGGCTCTATATTCCTTATTTTGCCAAATTGTTAGACCCAGGAAACTGAAGTATTTCACATTCTTTGTTTCCCCAGATTTGTAATCATTGTGCCACCCCCAGCTTTAGGTTTACTTGGATTCACTTTGGATCCTTTTTAATGTTATTTGAGGGCAAAGAAAATATTATAAGCCACTAGAACTTGGTAGTGAGCTGAGTCAGATGCCAGAGTGGCACCTGGCATATATGTGAAACTAAAATATGTAGACAGGGTGTCTTAGTATTGCCTAACAAATACTTCCATACAGGATAAGTGCAAATGCCACCTGCAGAACATTTGTTCCAAAATACTGGGGGAAGGCAGAGGTGTGGAGTCTGAAGGGACCCTACTGAAGATTTCAGTATTTGTGACAGAAGCAAAGGGGTGTCCAAAAGGCAGTAAGCCTAAGAAGCTCTGATGCATGCCAGTGGTGACAGAAGCTGTTAAGATAAGGAACGAGGCTTTCCGTACAATGGCTGTAGAAATGCTTATCACTACTGAAGTGACACCCCGACCTCATGTGCAAAAATAGGAAATGGGGTTGTAGATTAATGGATGGATGGATGGATGGATGGATGAGGGGTCTCCAGATATGATCAAAGGTACAGGCAAGCTGGAAATCAGCAGCTGCAGCACTCACTGAAGCAAAAGCCATTATGTGGGAGGCATTTGATGAAATCATAGAGAATTACTTTTGGATGCTTCAAAGACATTTTGACATACCATTCAGTGACACATGATGGGCAAGCAGGAAAATGCCCAGGCTGTTCTTAGCAAAGATGCTGACTTGAAGTGGTGACACTCTCAGCAGCTAGAAAAAAACACTCTGATGTATTTCTGCATCCTGTGGATGCACCCTCCTTTGTGGAGTCAGTGCCAAAAACAATTGGTGGAAGTGAGATCCCTAACGAAGATGATGGTTGTATTTGGCCGGGCTGCTTTGTGCTGCATTTCCCCGTTAAATATTGTTATTTCTAAATTGGATCTTAACTTACTAACAGTCCCAAAGGCAGCAACTCTTTTTTTTTCTGATTTTTATCTGTGTGCTTTTAAAGTGTATTTATTGTTAATCTGTTAACACTGTTTATTGTGTCAGAAATTTAGAACACCTGTTACCTTTTTTCTGGTAAGCGTAGGAAAGTGCTGGTATTCTGGGTATTCTGCTCGCTGCAGGATTACAGTTATGTTTCTATTTGGTTATGATTTTCAAAGTGCAGCTTTTATATTATACTGCATATCAGGATCTGCTGCTCTATTTGGTGTGCTTCCCTATATTGCATTTCCTTACTACACACTATTACTAGGTTGACCATTTATAACCAAACTTGACCTTGGTGGGCTATGCATAACCGCAGAGACCACTGCAGTGTATAGTTGCAGTTGATTTATTTTAAAGTGCTTATCACTGTCATCTAACATTCCTTACATTCCTCTTGGTTCCTCATCTAATCTGAAGGTTGCAAAGGTTGTTGCTGGTAATTTAACTTGACTCTTAGCTGCACTGAGTTGTTCTCTACTTCTGTGGTTTGTTTATAATATCTCCTACCAACTAAGCAGTACTGCTTTGCATGTAGCTGTTGTTGTTTGCTTATAAGTTTTTTTTTTGTCTTTGCCTGCAGATCAGTTGCTTAAATTGTTGTTGTAACTATATTTGTCTTCATCCAAGTGTATGTCAGCTGAGTCTGATAAATCATAGACGCAATCACTGCGTGACACTAAAGCCTACTGACTCTTTGAAGTGTGTGACTTGTGGCATCACTGCCAACTTTTGTTCACGCTGCTGATGATAATTCAGACCTTGAAGTGCATGGTGGCTTCTGAGCAGGCTTCCATTCATACTGTTGATGGGATACATATCCTATGATTGAATGATTAAAACATAGAACCTCACTTCAGCAAGATGAGAGCATCGAACATCTTAATCATTGAAAACCGACATCAGCGAATCTCACCACATAGAATAGCAGTAGTTGGCCAACAGCTGTGCATAAGTTGTAAAGAATATACGTATTTACTCCCATCATGTTATACATACCAAAAGTAATAAGTAAGATACTAATGTCGCTGCTGTCGGCCAACTATTGCTATTTGATGTGGTGAGATTTGTTGATGTTGGCTTTTCATGATTAAGGCATTCGATGCTCTCACCATGCTGAAGTGAGCTTCAGTGTTTTAATTGTTCGATCATATGGCACAAATCCCTGTTGATGGCATCTAAGCCTGTTAGTGTAGAGTATACTGTATATAACTCTAGCTCCCTGTCCAGCCCTCATTCTTTTGTTGTTGTTCATATTGCTTTCTTACTATGGTAATTGTATACGGTACTAAACTAAAGCTGTGGTGGTACAGCGGTAGCGTTGTTGCCTCACAGCAAGAGGTTCTCCTGTTTGATTCTTGGCTGGAGTGCCTTCTGTGTGGAGTCTGCATGTCCTCCCCAAGGTCGAGTGGCCTCCAAAAGACATGCATGAATGGGCGTGCCTTCGCTGAAGGTTGGGTGTCAGGCTGGCAACTCGGCACCATAAAAATCTACTGCCAATCATTAGCAGACCGGAGTTCTGCTGTGGTGACCCCTAACTGGGAAAAGCTGAAAAGACAAACAACAACAGCTAAACTATATCTGTGTACCATCAGATCTTACTGTGTTTAATATACACTGCCTCATCATGCTCATAGTACTGTTATTATGTTCAATTTGTGTGCTCCAGCAAACTATAGTTGTGGCTACTCTCAGATTAGGCTACTTTATCTAATTTCTTCCCTGTAGTTTCATGTAGTCATTGTATCAGTGTAAGCTCATCTTAACCTCACCTAGTACCTCTCCTCCACAGCATGTTTTATGAAGTCTATCATATCTTCTCTATCAACTCACAAAACTGGTTCAGTTTATCACTTCTGCCCTCAGTAATTTGACATACCTGGCAAACATGGACACCCATTCTACCTCTACCGCTTCTGTTGCCATGAACTTGTTGCTCTGAGGCAGTGTATGAACTACTTAATGCTCACCACCAACAGACTACTTTTAAGCCAACATGATCTGATTTGTGAGAGGTGTAATTTTCAATGTAGTTATAGCTATAGTTAGTTAGACATTTCAACTCTATGGAGTTACTCCAAGTTGGAGTTACTCCAAGTTCTCATTACTGTGGGTAAGACCCCATTCAAATCATAGCTAGTTATAGATATCCCTCTATGGATCATGATGTGCACGAGGCCTACTTGACCAAACTGGAGTCAATCCAAATATTGCCAAACATTCTAGTCAGGGGGCATCTCAGTTTTAGAACAGGTGGCATGTGATGGTAGAGGTGGGACATGGACTTTGTTTCTCAAGAAACGGGAGCTATATTGGCAGTTGTGATCTACCCACGGTGGTGGTGCTGCGGTAGCGTTGTCACCTCACAGTAAGACGTTGTCCGGTTCGATTCTCAGCTAGAGCGTCTTCTGCGTGGAGACATGCGTGAATGGGCGTACCTTCGTTGAAGGTTGTGCGTCAGGCCTGGCAAGCCGGTACGTAAAAATCAACTGCCAATCATTAGCGGACCCGAATTCTGCTGTGGCGACCCCTAACTGGGAAAAGCCAAAAGACAAAGAAGAAGATTGGGAGTTGCGATCTAATGCCAATAATAGCCCCAGGTTAAATGACCAGTTATCTATTTCTTGCTTGTTGAAACTCAATGCACTTCAAAGATAAACAACAATAAAATAAACATTTTTTTATTTGTTCCTTATCCAATAACGGGATTGTTTGATTGTGGGCTTTGAGCCATGATCCCTATCCACTCTGTTTTATGTACTTTTTATTCAAAAAGAATTGTACTATTTATATATATATTTATTACATATATTACACTCATTATACTATATTTTTAGAAAGGGTTACTTTCTGCATACATTTTAATACTAATTTTAGAGCTCAAAGTTAAGCTGATTCAGTTTGTATAGTTCCATGAATGGTTGCGATGAAATGAGTGTTGCCTTTAAGAGCAAACCCAAGGTTTTGGGAGCTTGGTAATTTCATGCTTTTTGATTGGCAGAAGAAAATGATGTGGTATATTTAACTTTCAGCTGTTTAACTCCTTTTTATCTAATGGAGTTTCTTATAAGCAGATGAAAGCACTTATCTAGACATAATTTTTATATATTATTTTAACAGTAAGTGAGGTCACTGAAAAAACATTCAGTAAAAACAAAATGAAATCTCCAGCAAAGCTAGAACTTCCACTGAGTAACCTCCCAAACCTCTTGTATTAGAGGCACATGGGATGTATGCAAATAATCCTTATGAACATCAGGTGTGTCAGCTAATTGTTATGACCTCATCAGCACAGCACAAGCAGTGCAGTGACCCTAATGATAATGGACTTCAGCTGGTGATGAGATCATAGCAAGGATGAAATATGCATATCCACAGCTAGTGGGGTTTGGCTTTATTGGCCTGAAATTGTCCATTAAAATGACGAAACAAGTCATGGGCATTCAGAATTGCCAATTAGCTGAAACACCTGATGTTCATAAGGGTCATTTGCATATATATTATTTTATGAATTTTACTGATTTTATTTATCAGGCACTTATTAAACATTTTTTATTGTGGGTCTGCGAGTCCCATGCAGTGTTTTTTTTGCTTTTTCATTAGTTTTAATGTTTTGGATTTGGAATTTTAATTATCCCAACATCAACTGAGAAACCTACTCTAGCCCTAGCTCATTAGCGCAAAGGTTCCTTGACTTTGTTAATTCAAATGCCCTGGAAAAAGTTGTTCAAACCCCAATAACAGAAACAAACATACTAGATCTGGCCCTCAGTAACATAACAAACAGATGCACCATTACAACTTTCGGACCCTCATTAGTTAAATCTGATCACAGATCAGTCTCCTTCAAACTGGCACTAACACCAGAACTCAAAGGGTGAAGTCAGACTAAAAAACTTCACCGAAGCAAATTATACCCTCCTAGGGGAAGGTATAAATGCATTCCAGGCCCCACCCCCAGCTGGAAGTGGTAACTACACCATAGCTTACACTAAAGTCCTGTACAATCACTTGTGTAAGTGTATAGTCTTGGCTATTCCAGAGACAATCAAAGCAAGAGCCCCAAGTAAAAACAAGCTGCCCTGGTGGACATCCAGCATCAACAAACTTTACAACAAATGCAAAACATTGTTGTCTAGGAAAACTAAGACGAGGTCCCACCAATGGAGGAGTACCCTCCTCAGCCTCAACAAGCAAATAAGACAACATGTCAAATCCTCAAAGAGTAACTTTGTGAAAAACTTAGCAATCACAGCCAAGGATAACCATAAGGTCTTTTAAAGCTACGTATGGAGATTAAAAGGTGGGACCCAAGCATGTGCAGAACTAGTGACTAATGGTATCACACACACTGATCCTGCAGAGATAGCTAACCTGCTGGTGGACAGATTTGGTGAAAATTTCACTGCCTTATCCCCTCCAAACTTATCACAAACCTTGCCCCCAACTTCCCTCCAGCCCTACATATCCAAAGAGCAGGTCATTAAAGCCTTGTCTAAGGCAAAAAACACAGGCTCTATGGAAGAAGACAGCATCCCAGGCTGTCTTGTAAACAAACTAAAATATGAACTAGCATCACCATTAAGTACCTATTCAATCATAGCCTAACTACAGGCTATGTCCCCATGGAATGGAGAACAGCAACAGTTATTTCCCTCCGAAAAGTTGGCTTAGCAACAGATCGGGGGAATTATAGACCCATAAGTCTGACCAGCCTCATCTGTTTGCCATAGAACCTCATAAATAAAGATATAGGTGACCTCCAAACCCTGGATCTGACTGAATTCATCATGCGCAGATCCTGCCTGTTAAATCTGGTGGATTTCTTCAAAAATGTGGCCAGCACAATCTCTCACTCGGGCATTACTGATAAAAATAACAAACTGAATGTAAACCCCCTTGTTGTAAGATGGTTTGCCAACTGGCTCACAAACCAGTCACACACTATCAAAGTGAGTGACTCTACATCAACCAGTAGATCTGTCACCAGCAGGGTGCCACAATGATTAGTGCTGGGGTCCCTACTGTTTGGTATATACTTCTCAGAAGGTCAGGCCAAAACTAAGGGGCTGTGGCTGACCAAGTTTGCAGACGACTGCAAACTGGGTGCAATTATAGAATCCCCAAATGATGTCAGTATACTTCAGGAGGGTCTTACACAGACCAACTGGTGTCTTAGTCATGGTTTCAAACTAAATGTAATGAAATGCATCATCATTCTCTTTAACAACAATGCCCTATGCACCTACAAAGTGGTAAGGGACCTGGGATCACAAGTAGACTGAGACCTTAACTTTGACCACCATGTATATACTGTAGTAAGGAAGGCCTTCTATGCATTACACTTGATTAGCAAAGGCATCACCTCTAGAGCAAAAGAGGTTATAACCCTTCTATACTTGTCACTAATCAGGCCCATAATTGAGTATAATGTCCCTTTTGGCATGTACCATACAAAGTACCTGCAGCAATTAGAGAGACCCCAGAGGTTTCTAACAAAAAAGATGAAGGGACTCCAGCATGTGCCTTACACAGACCGACTAAAGTCTCTGTCACTATATTCAGTATAATATAGACTTCTTAGGGGAGACTTATGCCTGGCTTACAGAGCAATCTCTGACCCAAACCTAATGAATTTGCTGCACATCCCTAAATCAAATGGTACTAGAGATATCTATTCCAGGGACCTAAATATGACCTGTGACTTAAATTGGACATGCTGGAGGTACAACTTTGTCTCCTAGCAACTGCCGCTTCTTTGGAGTAGGCTGCCAATTCTTGTGAAGCAGAGCACCTCTATAACACTGTTCAAAAGAAACCTGGATGAGTGGATGTGACATCGTAAATTCATACCAGGGATAGTGCCCACAACCCTCCTGGACATGGGCAGTCATTACTAAATACAATGAACACAATTCACGGCACACAGGATCTGAACCTAAATGCTCCAATAGCCAGTAGTAGAATAGAATTCCTTTTATTTTAGAAACAGCAAGAAGTCACAGTTCGTGATTCAGAACAGCAAAACACAAATGAGCCAAGCGCTTTCACCCAGTAAATTATCAGGCTTTTTCAAGGCAAACAAAGCTGTTCAGTACAAAAAAACTATTTAAATAGCAGAGGCAGTCAAATTAAAACTCCACCCATTAATTACCTAATAATTGGTAATGTTACATTAAAATGATGATAGGCACCAAAGGATGCTTTTTCATATAAAACATACCTATTTTGTATGTAACATTCTTATTGCTGTGATCAATAATAATAAACCTAAACAGTACCTTATATAATATAAAATTCTATTGAATGCATACCATGAGTTAAATGTATTAAAATAAAACAAAGTTAATGTCTACAATGCAATAACATTAAAATCACATCCCATCCCAAAAAATTAAAGGTTTCATTCATGGAGATCCAATAAATTTCAGCTTGGGATGATGTGATTGACAGCCCAACTTGCTTCTCAAAGGATGTCCTGTACTTTTTATTTAACATATTCTGCATAATGGCCAAAGCACCTGCTGCACCCATAGTGCCTTTTTAGGCAGTCTGCTTCTGGACATTCCAACTTAATAAAACGCTTTGTAGTTAATTGCATTCTGAACCACATCAAAGGTACTCTACTCAGTGTCAGAAATCTTTACAATAAATTGTCAGCTCTCCTGCAGCTTCAACACATCAGTATATGTGCTGTAACACAGACCTGATTTCAGTGTAAAAACAACTTCCCTCTTTACCAGGTTACAGTGTCTATCAAGAATTCAGACCTTCTGGAAACTGTTGGGGGGTATCAGTATTTGTCATAGGCCCATTTATCCCTGAATTGATTCCTACAACCCTCAAACAGAACTTACTGAACTTCAAATTATCTAAAGAACACAAATTCTTAATTCATAACCTGTTTTAGATCACCTTCCATGTCCTCGGAGGACCACTAAAGGTTTTTAAATGTACTTACTGAACAACCCATAAATAAAAATATGGTTTGATGGGTGATTTCAACTATCCATCAGTTAACTGGAACACCTGTACCACTGCATTCCCAAATATTCCTAGACGCAGTAAATGCTAACTCCTTTGTACAACTTGTTAACCAACCCTTTAGGAGTCCAAATTGTCTTGTTCATGTTCTTGCTGATGTCAACCCTACTTTCATTTTCCCAATAATATCCTCATCTTTGCTTATATCTAATCACAACTCACCAATTTTCTCCTCTGGGGCATCTAAACCCACTGCAATAAACATTTCTGAATTCAAGGGCTGTAAAAACACAAACCTATTAAAACTATTTGGTGACCTCTCAAAATTCATCTGCAAGATTTCTAGCCCCACAAGTAGGCTAAGCTCTCATTTACTCCTCTCTAACAAACAGCATAAACCATGGAATTCCAATGAAAACAGATAGATATATTTAATAATGCAAGAAAAAAAAACACCCTGGTGGAAGGCCAACAAACATAATAATTAAAGATAAAAGCTAATTATGACATATAATAATTCAAAATATATCAACATTAAAAACTTTATTAAAGCCAGCAGCAACAATCTCAAATTGGAACACAAATTAAAATTAGCATCCAAAGCCAAGGATAATCATACATTTTTCTTTAACTTTACCAGACAATTAAGAAATTCTCTGAGCTAATTTATAATGGGATATGCTGTTTCTGTCCCTAAAGATATTCCTAATAATCTTTGCATTTAAATTTAGTGCCAGCTTCCCACCAACAGCTGTCATTGAAGTTCCAGAAATTCCTGAGTCACTTTTCCCTCTAAGATTATTATTGAATATGTCCTAATTGTACTCTCAAACTAAAGATGCCACCTCTCTGAGCCCAGACAATATACCTGGTTGTTTAATCGACAGCACAAAAGATGTCCTCTATGAATCTATCCTAACTGAGCTCAACTTAAGCATTTCCACATAGTGTGCTCCTAAACTATGGCAAAGGCCCATCGCTGTGTCATTCCATAAAAGTGGGACCAAACTCAGATTTCAGGAATTATGGGCCCTTTAACAAGCCAAATTTGCAAAATTATGGGATGTATTGGCCAAGATTCAGAAACAGGCCAGCCAACAGCAGTAAGGCTATGACAAAACGGGTCTAAAACAATTGGAGAAACCAGTGCTTCAGAGACATGTTAGCTGCACTGAGGAAAGACCTCATCACTGGCTAATTTGCATGTCTCTGAACCACTTGGTGATTATCACAAGCACTAAAAAACATTTTGCTGCAGTAATCACTGCTGATGGCCCATGTATCATGCTGTCACAGGCACCCCCTGATTCACTCCACCACACACATACACACATTCAGGCACACAGATACAGAAACACACATACACACACACACACACACACACACACACACACACACACACACATGGACAAATATCCATGCCTCGTAACTACTGAACAGATGATTTTGTCTCTTACAATCTTAGTGTCCCTGACAGCCAAATGCTGTTAGCCAATAATGCAGACATAAGAACTTCATATAACTTATTCTTCATTTGCAAATCTTTACTGCAAAATTTATTGTTATATTATCTTTTTATGTGATTTAAAATAATCCCCCGGATTCATGAAGCTCAGCGCAAGGCCAGCGTAAGGCTTGCGCCGGCCGTGCAGCGTATAACTGGTGTAGCAGTGCCACATGCATAGTAATGAGTGTGCGCTGCAACCACAACCATGTGCATAGGGCACGTGCGCGAGTCCAGGGAGCCCAAGTAGGATGCGCCCATAGGCGTGGCCAAGCCGGCAGGCGATGAGCAACCTAAAGTGCTGACTCTCACAGGCCACCTGCAATAGTAACCGCACCAACCAGTGTCTGTGGATAATGAAACGTATGCAGAGTATGCAACATAGTACCCGTCCACACAAAATGGAGAACCAAACATAAATCCACGAAGTACAAAATGTTCCCATCCACGGAACAAAGGATACCCGGAATACTGTGTCCGTCACGCAATGCACTGTCAGCAGGCATACCCAGTGGAGGTGTACTGCATCATGTCAGCGTGCCGCAACTACACATGACTAGCCCCATGGGCATGGTCACCAGCAGTCCCACAGTGGTAGTGAGAGTGCACAGCTGGGCAGTCATGGCCATATAACAACCAGAAAGAAACTAGATATCCCAAACACAGACAAACATGTGTATAGTAAAATGTGCGAGACACAGCAACGTAACCATCACATACACATATGATGGCGTATGCCGAATCGGAATATCCAGAAGCAGAACCCATGCATGCAAATGTAATACACAACAACCCCGTCATAGCACGTAACCCGCACCCATGTCCGAATGTCCACCCAATCCAGCTAGCAGCCTTGCGCAGTTGCACACCTACACACAGCAGGTATACCCCATATGTAGTAGGAAGTATTGTCCTAGGCAGTGACAGGCGTGCAAATATGTACCCCACATGTCAATATCCCATCCCAGGTACTGATATCCAAATGGCTGCATGTGAATGTGTCGGCAGAATGTGGACATCCCGCATGTGGTTACAGACCTGTCAAAACCCCATAGGTGTTCACACGCCACGGTGTCCATAACTGTACACATCTGGGCAAAGCAGTATGTGCAGCCACTGTACCGATGATTAGCTATGCAGACATGTCAAACACAATACACAGGGCGGAACAGCCATCCACCAAGCAGGTCACCCCAGCAGGGTTGCCACATGCACAGATTGTCAAGGTGGGACATCACTCGTAGATATGTGTGGTTCCGTATGGCAAAACACCCACGGCCAATGCAAAGGATAGAATAACACGTATATGCCCGGATGAATGGTTATGTCATAGCATGCGAATAGCTTAAGCTATCCAACATAATAGTCATATGTACCAGATACAAAATGCCTGTAACACGCAAGTAGTAATGCAGGAAGACATACACAATGGTGTTAATATCACAGGACATATGGCACGTGTCAAGTGTCGACGCAGGACACAAATGTCCATAATGGGGCCCCTTGCAAAGAGGAACAAGTGCCAACCCCACCCCCCACTGACGTATCGGCAGTATAAATACAACCCAAACACACCAACACCATCGTCCAACCCATGATAGCAACGAAGGCCGGACAAAGACCAACACGATGCGTGCACAAATAGGGACACATGTAAACGGTGCCCTGACAACCTTCCACAGGCCACCGAATAATAGTATGTACATACGCATGTAATGCTGCGAAGGATGTGTGGTAGTCCCCAGTATCACAGAGGTAGGTACATAGATACACTGTAACCAACCGTCACATATGTGCACTGTACACAGCATAACTGCAGGTAATACATAGTTCAGTTATGTGCCACATAAATATCCACGTATGAATGAGGACAGGGGATAGACAAGTGTGAATGGGAAAAACGCAGAATATGGCATATGTATGATAACCGGCACCACCCACAGCATTGTATGCCAATAGCAGAAGCTATTGTTGGTTGTCCAAACACCCATGTCTGTAAACACGGAATGAATATCATAGCAATAACCCACGCCTGGGTGTGGGTAATGCTGGATATACCCACGGCAGACGTGGTGCGGTCCCAAGGGCGAAGCCCGAGGGACCAAACAAAGGCAACCGTGGGTAAATACAGCAGTACCCACACCCAGATGTGGGTTATTGCTATTATGCCATATCATCTAGGAAAATAAACTATTAATCCCCAGACATAATGGCACAGCATAATGCCTGTCTGCTGCCCATCCGCAGATGTCTGGCATCCGCGGTGCTGACGTACTGCGTGAGATGTCCGTTGCTAATGTCGAAACTGTCTCGCTATGTAAAACCTAGTTAACATAGCAAATCAATACAAAACAGCAACGGAGAGCTCGATGTCCCCGTTGCTGTGTTGTACAACCTGTCCCGCTATGTTAAATGTGTGTAGCAGAGCGAGACTGCCCCAAAGTAAGCAACGGACATCTCCGTGGCTCAGTTAAAGCTGTCACGCTATGTTAAACCCATGTAACATAGCGAGACAGGTTATAAATACTGAGGTATACTAATGGAAGTAGGTCCGGGCGACCGGACCGTGTGCCATTACTATAACCCGATCTACAACGGGCACGCTGGCCAATCAGCATGCACGGTTAGGAATAATGGGGGGGTTATGGTATAATAGACATGGACAAACCGTGCCCATGTGCCTCGTCTGACATTCATACACGGTCAGGGCAGTTCTGTACACTAGGCGGACAAGACCAAACCCAGAGCACCACAGGAACACCCTGACAATCAAAGACCTGTATGCGTTGGGGCTATAAGCCCCTGTGATCTGAATATCCCTGCGGTCACGCCATATGCATCCTGGGTCAAGAGCAGTAGGGAATAGGGAATGTGTAACATGTAGTACCGCACTTTTCCCAGCAGGAGAATGGATGCCTGTGACGTAAGTGAGTGCAGGGGGGGATATGTTAATGTAGCTATGTACCATGGGTATGCATATAAATGAGACAGAACAGCAAACGTGTAGTGGTCAAATCAACCGGCCAACGTGAATGCAGTCCCGTTTGAATTACGACTATAGAACATATAAATGTGAACGTGTAAGTAATGCGTCTGTGCCGCAAAGACAGTTACATGTGTAAAGGTGAAAGTGTGTTCCGCACACGTCTGTTAACTGGATCAGAGATATGTTACTAGAACAGTCACAACTAATACAGGCCACATAAGCACACAGACTCAGTAAACATATGTAACCCAGAATACGGATATGCATGTGCGCCTGCGCGTAACCCACAATGAGGAAATGCAAGTGCGCCTGTGCGTGTGTGATCCGCTCACAGCAGGGTAACTTAATGCTGTGTCCTCCATGTTAGTTATACATATCTCAAAACTGTCAGCCTCTGAAAGTATGGAACCAGACAATGCCATGCAAAGTACTGGTACAAATAGTGAGAAACACATGATATGTGATAAGACAAACATAGAATGTGGATAGAATAACGGGTGTGTTAGTAGCAGGGATTGACGAAGGGTATGCATCTGTAACCCGACCTACTTGTCAGAAGGTGCCACCGTAAGTTTATGTAAGTTTTATGTTGGTTTACTATTGTTGACCGGGCTAGTCTAGCTGGATATATGTCCAGTGTCAGTAGAGGCCCGGGGAGAAATGTTCCACACACAATAATAGCACAACATACCAAAGTAGTCATATATGTAAACAAAAATGAACAACAATAGAAAGTGTCCAAAAAGGACTGGTTACATAAAGATTCCAGAAGACAAAGAAAAATACATAGTCAGTGGAAGCACGTCATAATTATAGAAACAAGTCTCTATAGAATCAAGTAAGTCTCACATGAAATGCCAGCAAATTGCCAGATAGACACCGGTCAATGTAACACACACCTAAGATAAAGGGCCAACCATCTGTACACTCTGCCAGAACCTGTACAGTGGAAAGGTATGGTATGGTTATAGATGTGTGTACACAGGTAATCCACAGACAGTAACAAAGCAAGGTATGAAACGAGGGGTCCACATGTATATATGTACACACAACAGACCTACGTCCCGTATATATGGCACATGGATATAAATATGCCAAGTAATAGATAATATGGGTAGTCAAACAGACATCCACGAATGGGGAACATACAGCAGCAGTCAAAACCACTGGCCAGAAGGTGGCAGTCCAGCAAGTTCTACACTTTACACATGCACACTGGTGTCCATTGTAGGACTCCAAAAATTGCTCCATTCGCAACACCTGCTGCGATTGACGCAAAAGAAGTAACAGCCACAACTACGGAACAGCTATACATGCACTAAAAGCGGGTTCAAGGTTGATGACACATGTGTCCATGAAATGCAGGACATATGACCAGATATCCCCAGAGTGGCGAGTCCATAGAAGTGCGTCCACATCCCAGTACCGCACACATTAACCATGTGTAATGTGTACCGTCGAGGGTTGCAGGCATGGGAACCTGGGTATGCAGAAATGGGCCTAGGTGTTGTTTGGCAGAGAATCCATAGGCCCACCCCGTGGGAGGGATGTGGGTATAGCACATGCCTTAATCCCCACTAATGGTGCAAAGCATCCACCGGATAATGCGGAAAGCAGGTGTGAAATATGTACAGCCCTATATCAGTGTCCTGTAGGCGATTCCCATGGATGGACATGCGTACGACCAAGACGGCACCCATAACTGGAAATCTGTCAGAATAGCACAGCTGCAGTAAGGCATAGCACAGGAAATCCAGATAGGGACTACATTAGAAATACCCCATACAAAGTCAGACCGTTGTGCGAATACTGGCGTAGCCATGCATACGGATGTTATGAGTGTCACTAATCATGCAATGGAAATAGCGCTCCCTATCACCCACCGCACAGTCTGGAATGCCTATGTAGCAATCAGCTAGGAAGGCACAGCACTATGCGAAACGTAACAAGGGCAATGGCCGAACGTCAGGGCATGTACACATAATGATAATAGGTCAAGGGTATGAAGGAGCTACCTGTCCAGAATACATGTACTGAACCGGTGATACTAGGCGGACAGGTGGGAAGACAGACAGCAGGACAAATGTGCAAACATGTATATGTCCTACCCCGGTAATTGTGAATGACAACGTATGCCCCGCGAAGGTCAATGTGGAAGGTAATCAGACACAAAGGTGAAGTGTCCCCCATAGTGCCATGAAGTGTCAACATAACAATTACCAGGCCCCCATAGTCGTACGTGAGCCCCGCCACTGATGAAAAGCGCAAATATGACGCACACATATGGTACAGGAAAGAACAATTAGTGTGGATAAGCAGATGTAGACCTGTGAGGAATACAACTGTCTGCGTGGGTGTGTCGTGCAAATACAAAGAAATGTCATGTGGTCTGTCATGCTGCCATACACTGTGTGTGTATTGTAGTCAGACAGTAGGTATGTTGTATTAGATACATACCCTGCAACTGCACAGATGTACGCAGACTGTGTAGAAGTCTGCCTCATATGTTCGCTGTGTTCCACGTAACAGTAACAGTCCGGCGCCCTCATGATAACTGACGACAGGAAACAACGACAAACATGCGAGGAAGACACCAAATCAGACAGAAATGTCATACGCATGCATAGCATATCACTGTGCCCACTATCAATGTTTCTAAGAGCAACATGACATGACTGGCCCCGAGTGTCCCACTATCACATAAGGCTGTGTCCAGATATACGCTCCCTGAGGTGGAGTGTTATGAACAGGCACAGATACATGTGTGTGGAAACACTAGTATCCACTGCAAGACGATGGAATGTGCTGCTGTAGGAGGGGCAGTACTGTCCTCAGGTATGTGCTGAAATGCACATGAAACAGCTGTCTACATGGATTACCCATAGTGGCAACACCTGCACAGACGATTATAGTGGGACATACACACGACCATGCACACAGCTCAGACAGACATACACACACCATAAACAGGCAATGATACACAAGGTCTATGGCATGTACGAGTACAGTGACAGTACAGCAAGGATAGCTGTCTGCCAAGATATACAGCAGATGTCTCTAGGGTGTGCAACACCTCCCGGAACACGGACGTTGCATGGACAATGTTTGGATATGCATCGTACCACATTTCTATGTGTCAGCCGTGCAAATATGCAATACATGGGACAGACAGCTGTCCATGCAAGAGCAGCGCTATGGGCATAACATATGTATGTATATATACATCGAGAGAGATACAGACAGACACATGTGGCAAAGCCGGTAGTGGAACCTACACATCACTACCCTATCACACCACAGCAGGACGCACGTGGAGAACACGCTACGGAGGTCGCTAACCACAGCAGGCACACAGGCAGTCCACTAGCTGCATCTCAACATCCGCAAACACAGAGATGTCAGCAGGATATATGTGTGCTGCAGAGCGTCTAAAACCATAACCTACGAACCCATGCGGCTGGGAGCATAGACACACACACACACAGCAGGCAAGCATGGGAATTGACCTTACTCCTACCTACCCAACCGCATGACAGTATGACACAGGTACGGAACGCGCTACTCGGAGCACTGAACACAGCACTGTCAGAGGCATACTTCTAGGCGGGTGACATCATCCGCAAAGGAATAGACGCTGATAGCCAAGATATGTGTTGTGAAGCGTCTAAAAGCATTACTATCTCCAGAGGCAGCTGGAAACACACACACACACACACACACAAGGGCCGGGAGTTGAACCTACGCCTACCTACATGAACACACTACAGCATGATGCATTTACAGAACGCGCTACCGAGATTACTGAGCACAGCATTGTCAGAGGCATACTTCTAGGCGGGTGACATCATCCACAAAGGAATAGACGCTGATAGCCAAGGTATGTGTTGTGAAGTGTCTAAAAGCATTACTGTCTCCAGAGGCAGCTGGAAACACACACACCCACACACACACACACACAGGGAAGGGCCAGGAGTTGAACCTACGCCTACCTACATGAACACACTACAGCATGATGCATTTACAGAACGTGCTACCGAGATTGCTGAGCACAGCACTGTCAGAGGCATATGTCTAGGCAGGTGACATCATCCGCAAAGGAATAGACGCTGATAGCCAAGGTATGTGTTGTGAAGTGTCTAAAAGCATTACTATCTCCAGAGGCAGCTGGAAACATGCACACACACACGGGGAAGGGCCGGGAGTTGAACCTACACCTACCTACATGAACACACTACAGCATGATGCATTTACAGAACGCGCTACCGAGATTACTGAGCACAGCACTGTCAGAGGCATACTTCTAGGCGGGTGACATCATCCGCAAAGGAATAGACGCTGATAGCCAAGGTATGTGTTGTGAAGCGTCTAAAAGCATTACTGTCTCCAGAGGCAGCTGGAAACACACACACACACCACACACACTGGGAAGGGCCGGGAGTTGAACCTATGCCTACCTACATGAACACACTACAGCATGATGCATTTACAGAACGCGCTACTGAGATTACTGAGCACAGCACTGTCAGAGGCATACTTCTAGGCAGGTGACATCATCCGCAAAGGAATAGATGCTGATAGCCAAGGTATGTGTTGTGAAGCATTTAAAAGCATTACTATCTCCAGAGGCAGCTGGAAACACACACACAGGGAAGGGCCGGGAGTTGAACCTATGCCTACCTACATGAACACACTACAGCATGATGCATTTACAGAACGCGCTACCGAGATTACTGAGCACAGCACTGTCAGAGGCATACTTCTAGGTGGGTGACATCATCCGCAAAGGAATAGACGCTGATAGCCAAGGTATGTGTTGTGAAGCGTCTAAAAGCATTACTGTTTCCAGAGGCAGCTGGAAACACACACACACACACACACACACACACACACACGGGGAAGGGCCGGGAGTTGAACCTATGCCTACCTGCATGAACACACTACAGCATGATGCATTTACAGAACGCGCTACCAAGATTACTGAGCACAGCACTGTCAGAGGCATACTTCTAGGTGGGTGACATCATCCACAAAGGAAGAGACGCTGATAGCCAAGGTATGTGTTGTGAAGCGTCTAAAAGCATTACTGTCTCCAGAGGCAGCTGGAAACACACACACGGGGAAGGGCTGGGAGTTGAACCTATGCCTACCTACATGAACACACTACAGCATGATGCATTTACAGAACGCGTTACCGAGATTACTGAGCACAGCACTGTCAGAGGCATACTTCTAGGCGGGTGACATCATCCGCAAAGGAATAGACGCTGATAGCCAAGGTATGTGTTGTGAAGTGTGTAAAAGCATTACTATCTCCAGAGGCAGCTGGAAACACACACACACACGGGGAAGGGCCGGGAGTTGAACCTACGCCTACCTACATGAACACACTACAGCATGATGCATTTACAGAATGCGCTACCGAGATTACTGAGAACAGCACTGTCAGAGGCATACTTCTAGGCGGGTGACATCATCCGCAAAGGAATAGACGCTGATAGCCAAGGTATGTGTTGTGAAGTGTCTAAAAGCATCACTGTCTCCAGAGGCAGCTGGAAACACACACACACACACACACACACACACACGGAGAAGGGCCGGGAGTTGAACCTACGCCTACCTACATGAACACACTACAGCATGATGCATTTACAGAACGCGCTACCGAGATTACTGAGCACAGCACTGTCAAGAGGCATACTCCTAGGTGGGCGATATCATCTGCAGAGGCAAGGCAGCAGATAGGGAATGAAGACAGAGTGCGCAGTCACACAGCATGTTACTATCCCAAGGTGGGCGTACAGTAACACGGCAGTGCTGCACTCGGGAATACTAACTAACTACGGAGCACAACATCACGACATGGATACGGGATGCACCACAGACAGTACACCCTTTGAGAGAGCAACCGGCGTGCATGATGTAGGCATCCATTGTGGCATAGCAACTACATATAACTCACCTGGATGGCCTCCATGGCTATGCAGGATGTCATTGGCCATGGCTACACGCCTAGTATCAGACGTCGGTGCCGACTGTACTGTGTCTCCACGCATGGCGTACTGGGCATGCTCACACACTTAGCGGTCGCAAACGGGAAACATACATGCACACGGGGTCTACTCACAAAAGGGCGCAGTGTGTACTGTACTGTGTGTCCATCTACACAACTGCTTACTGGGCATGCTCACACACTTAGCATTTGCAAAGTGCAGACATGCATACACATGGAGTGTGACCATGAAAGGGCAGAGTGTGGAATGTCATGTGTGTCCACCTACACAACAGTAAACCGGGCATGCTCACACACTTGGCGGTTGCAAAGGGGGAACATACATGCACACGGGGTATAATCACAGACGGGCGCGGTGTGCACTGTACTGTGTGTCCATCTACACAACTGCTTACTGGGCATGCTCACACACTTAGCATTTGCAAAGTGCAGACATGCATACACATGGAGTGTGATCATGAAAGAGCAGAGTGTAGAACGTTGTGTGTGTCCACCTACACAACAGCAAACCGGGCATGCTCACACACTTGGCGGTTGCAAAGGGGGAACATACATGCACACGGGGTATAATCACAGACGGGCGCGGTGTGCACTGTACTGTGTGTCCATCTACACAACTGCTTACTGGGCATGCTCACACACTTAGCATTTGCAAAGTGCAGACATGCATACACATGGAGTGTGATAGTGAAAGGGCAGAGTGTGGAACGTCGTGTGTGTCCACCTACACAACAGCAAACCGGGCATGCTCACACACCTAGCGGTTGCAAAGGGGGAACATACATGCACACGGGGTATGATCACAGACGAACGCAGTGTGCACTGTACTGTGTGTCTATCTACATAACTGTTTACTGGGCATGCTCACACAGCATCTGCAAAGTGCAGACATGCATACACATGGAGTGTGATCATGAAAGGGCAGAGTGTGGAACGTCGTGTGTGTCCACCTACACAACAGCATACCGGGCATGCTCACACACTTAGCATTTGCTACGCGCCGTCTGGCATGCAGATGGAGTGTACACACCGCAGGTCACGGTCAGGTAAACCCGTCCACATGCACAGGGTGGTCACACATGCAATTACTCGTACACACACAGATGACATCACAGGCGTCACGGGTGCAGGTCAAACATGTACACACTGCAGTGAACACTGTAGCTGCCATGCCAGCACCATGTCATCGGTGCAGCAGTATGCCTCACAGTCCAACAACAGCATGTGACATATGTCCACAGGTCTGTATAGCGGTGTACACCAGTCGTGCAGAGTACACATGTACTAACAATGATCCCACATGTGTGATGTAGTCCGCCCATATCAGTATACATGGACAGGTCGGCTCCACACATACCACGGCCCTGACACAGCTATGACACATGACTGCTGCTGTACCAGAGTGAACCAACATCCGGATATGTCATACATGTGATTGTCTGGCTGTGTGCATGGACTGCACACATGACACATATGAAGCCTGTGATGTACCACATGCATAACACTGGCGTACGCGGTGCTACACACACGAATGGAAGGTGGACACATGTCTGTGGTATGCTCCCACTACAGGGTGTAGCGGTGTTGACTAGGACACATACCCCTGTATTGTTTGCCTGTGACAGCTGTGATACCATACCACAGTCCTTGTTCTATGTATGTCAACACACATGTCAAACCATAGCAATGCATACACACATGGCAACAGGGGACACATGTGACACATGTACTGTGGATGGCGCAGCCATGCATGAGCAGTGGCCGATGTCCATAACATAGTTGCAACTCCCTACCACATGCGTACCCATCATAGGGGCCGGTATATGGTGGCATAGTAACAGCACGTATGGAGGTATGTGTGTACAGCATGTGTTTAAACACCTGTCCACATGCATGTGTGCAGGTGGTGGCTCACAGGTGTGTGTGCAGGTGGTGGCTCACAGGTGTGTCACACACCATCCTACCCTGCCATGTGCATACAGTATGCTATGTCACTGTTACATGACAGTGCTGCCATAATGCATACCCAGCGGTCAGGTGTCATCGACTGTATGTCACATGGCTACTGTAATACCTACCACCTCCCAAGTGCATATATCGGCACCTCTGCTGGATACAGTGTTGGTATGCATAATGCACTACATACCGCTGCATGCCTGCACACGTCTCATATGGTGGGTGTGGCATTCCCAGCACCGACATGTGTGCATGAATGTGTGCCCATGTATGCCACATATCGGGGGGACTATGTCCCACGTGCCACACATCCCTGTACACCATAGTAGAGATCTGTACATACCTCAGTGTGGGGTGCATGGATGTGGATGGTTCAGTACATGCAACACGTCGTCTCTCCATGTATACATGTGTGGTCACCACCATGTGTGTGTGTCAACATGTTTGTATGTCTGCTGCCTGGTGTGAGGGTGTATGCAGATATACTGTTGTGAATGGACACTAACCACACAGGGTGACCATCCCGTACTGGTGCTGCATTGCACAACCCTGTCGATGCCATAGGTGTGAGCCATACTGGCCACCTGTGCAAGTCAGCCCCCTGTGACATGGCATGTGGGTGCATTGTATTGTGAGGGTGCTGACCACACAGGCAGGTGTCCCTATCTGCACACTATGGGGTGTGTGCCATAGTGGTATACACCCCGCGATTGCGGCCGTATTCCTGTACTGGTACAGCGTCCTACTGCTGCACAGCATGCACCACAGCTGACAGGTGACACCTGAGGTCAGTGGCCATCATGCTGTGTACGACACCTGCACAATGTCACCATACCTGTACTGTGTCCTGCCATGTATGTGACGTCTCTGTCCACTGTAGCCTGTGGCACCAACCACAGGCGTCAGGTGCAGTATATGTGCGGACATGTGTGTCATGTACTGTGTAAACAACATTAAACTATTTCTGGCTCCGTACATTCTGCTCTTCAAGTTTTCCCTTAGAACTTCTCTACTTGCAATCTAAACAGTCTATTCTCTATCACAAAAGGTCAGCACTTGCTCCTAAAGCATTCTTATATAGGTAAAGTACTTATCTACTAAACAAAGTACTACATTAGCCTAGAATCCCCTTGAGTACCCATTTCCCTATAGGTCCCTTCTGACTCAGTTACACAGCAAACGCTTTCACTTTTTCTAGCATGTCGAAGGGTCATTTGCTAGCGTCCTCTCCTGTTCAGCTGGTGAATCTGGGCATCCTGAGGCAATGTTACAATTGCCTCATGTACACAGACAACCCACTCCTTCCCCCACAAAACACAAATACATGTGAGAGATGCAACTATATAGCCAAACTGGAGGCTGAGTTCTCTCAACTCAGGACCGGCAAGACCAGACAGGAGGAGAAGGACACCGCGCACACGACAAACCCAGTTTCACATAGAACTATCACAACTGCAAAACAAACACATAAACACACAAAGACATACTCGGAGGCACTGATCAAACGTATACCAAAACTACAGAGGCCTCCAAAGCAGACACCCAAGCAACTGCCACCTCAAGACATAAGACATGCAACACATAGTTCTCAAAGTCAGTGTGCTAAACAGTCACAGCCCTTAAGGCCAAACACAATGCCAGACACACTTGCTATAGGTGACGCCATAGTCAGACACACTGACGTCCCACCCACCAGACTGAACAAGGAAATGATCACAGTAGGCTGCCTGTCGGGCACTAGAATCCGCCACATAACACAAGCACTCAGGTTACTCCACAGCATGTACAAGTATGACGCAGTCATTGTCCATGCCGGTGTGAATGACCTGAGACATACCTCCCTGGACTACATGAAAAGAGACATAGAGGGGCTCTTAGATTATGTAGCCCAGTCCGGTATGACCCTGACCCTGAGCAGTATCCTACCCTCACCAAGAATGATACCACAATACAGAGACAAAATGATCTGCTTTAATAATTGGCTTAATTACCGGTGTCAGTCTAAGGGGGTCCAATGTCTGTTTGCCTGGGATGACATGCTTGACAAGCCACGCTGCTTCTCAAGGGATGGCTTGCACCTGTCACCCCTGGGCTTCCGGATATTGGCAAAGGCTCCTGCTACCCCCAAAGTGCCGTTTTTAGGCAAGGCT
This sequence comes from Protopterus annectens, assembly GCF_019279795.1. Lineage (NCBI taxonomy): Eukaryota > Metazoa > Chordata > Ceratodontiformes > Protopteridae > Protopterus > Protopterus annectens. The sequence goes on along the minus strand of NC_056732.1, from coordinate 397,813,072 downwards.
CAAATGATAAACCTACCGCCCTAGAAAACAAAACTGGAAAAAACTAAGGGTAATACTGCTCAATGCCAGAAGTCTAAACCTCAAGTTGCATGCCCTCAAAGCCCTCCTCAGTATGGAGAACATCGATGTCTGTGCTGTGACTGAAACCTGGTTCAAGGCTCCTGAGAGCACCCCAGCACTATCAGGTTATACCTCATATCATGCGTTCCGGCCCCAAATCCGGACCTAACCACAAAAGGAGGGGGAGTCTCCATATGCATAAAGGGTACCCACACCTCCAGGTTAGTGGCAACGCATGAAGCATCGGAGACCATCCAGGTGCAATTAACCATAGGTAAAACTGCCCTACAGTTTGTAGCATGCTACAGACCACCCTCTCAAACTCAGGATGCCCACACAGCCTTCCTGAAGACACTGGAGAGTATGAATGTCTCTCCAAACACCATCATATTGGGTGACATCAACTACCCAAACATAGACTGGGAACATTACCCAAGCCCCAACACCCTAGCCCAAAGGTTCCTGGAGTTCATACATGCAAATGCTATGGAACAATTAGTCACCATACCCACAAGAGGAGGAACTATACTAGACCTGCTCATCACACATGGGGACGAAATGCTCCACACCGGATGTATATCCCTCATCGGTGAGATCAGACCATAATTTAATCTCACTGGAGATCCACATCCCGCCACCAACCCCAGCAAAGGAGACCACAGTGAAGAACTTCTCAAAAGCAAACTTCACATCACACTTCTTAAGACTGGAGTGGTATCCTTCAAGGCCCCCGAGCCAGTGGAAACCACAACCTACGCTGCTGAAACCCTTACAAATGCCTTCTACGAGCACCTCCAGGAATGTATGGATCAAGCAATCCCTAATAACATCAGGACCCTTTCCACCAAAGGCAGGTGCACGGTCTGGTGGACCCCAGCCATAAACAAACTCTACAACAAGAGGAGAAAGCTACTACATGACAGAGCAAAATCCTTAAAAGGGAAGGCATCTCTGATCAATACTAGCAGTAAAATACGATCACTCATAAAATCATCCAAGGCCACCTGTGAGAGAGGACTCATGAAGACACAAAAGACAACCATAAGGCCTTCTTTAGCTATGGTAGAAACATGGGTGGAAGCTCACAGTTATGCTCGGAATTAGTCCAAAATGATACAATGCTCACTGAACCCACAGACATTGCCAACATACTGGCAGACAGGTTCAGTGCAAATTTCTCCCCTCCCTCCCCCCCAAGAGGAGAAATATCTATCCCACCAGAGTCTAGCCTCCCAAACATCTCAGATGCCCAGGAGAGAGCTGCTCTCTCTAAAGTGGAAAACACAGCATCAATGGGACCGGACGGTGTCCCCGGCTGTGTGCTACATGACCTCAAGGAGGACCTAAACCCGCACATAAGGCTGCTGTTTAATCTTAGCCTTACTACAGGATACATACCCAAAGAATGGCGTACTGCAACTGTGGTCCCACTCCACAAAGGCAGTGCTTCTATGGACCCTGGACATTACCGCCCTATAAGCTTGACGAGCCTTGTCTGCAAAGCTATGGAGGGGATCATAATGGAGCTCATACATGAAAACATTGGGGACCTACATACACTGGATCATACCCAAGTCGGCTTTGTCAAGGGCAGATCCTGCCTCTTGAACCTGGTCGACTTTTTCGGAAGAGTCACTAAGGCCATTGCTGAGGGTAAGGCAGTTCACACAGCCTACCTTGACCTAGCAAAAGCGTTCGACACAATACCCCACTCGGGCATCATAGAAAAGCTCACCAGCTTAGATGTAGACCCATATGTCACAAGACGGGTTGCAAACCGGCTCAAGGACAGAACCCACAGGGTAGAGCTCCTGGTGCCATGTCAGACTCTAAGCCGGTCATGAGCAGTGTCCCACAGGGCTCAGTCCCAGGCCCCCCTCTTGTTCGGCATTTATTTGTCTGAAGTGCAGGCAAACATAGGGGGATTGTGGCTGACAAAATATGCAGATGACTGCAAACTGGGCACCATAATCGACACCCCATCAGACACAGACATCCACCAGAGGTCTCATAGATATGGATAACTGGTGCCAGAGCCATGGCCTTAAGCTACATGTCAAGACAGGTATAGTCATACCCTTTGGGAAAAACAAGGTAACCCCTAATTACCACATAGGTGATAATCCATTAAACACGGAAGAAGTTATCAGGGACCTGGGGACCCAACTTGTCAGTAACCTCTCTTTTGACACTCACATTGCCAATGTGGTTAGGAAGACCTTCTACATTGCCCACCTGATCATGAAGGGATTCACATCCAGATCAGGGGAGGTCATTGTACCCTTGTACTCTTCACTTATCAGACCAATGATTGAGTACAACGCCCCATTCGGAATGTACCTAACCCGACACCTGCAGCAGTTGAAAGGACCCCAAACGTTCCTCACCAAAAGGATAAAGGGGCTCAAACATATGTCACATGCTGCCCGACTGAAGACACTCCAGCTCTATACAGTCGCATACCGTCTGCTCCGAGGTGATCTGTGCCTGACATACAAGGCCATGTCCAACCCGGAATTAATGGACATGCTCCACCTCAAAAGATCCAAATCAACCAGAGCCACGAGAGCAAGAGACTTAAACCTCAACACGGATATAAATAGGACGTGCTGGAGGGACAGGTTCATCACCCAGAGACTCCCTACACTATGGAACAGAATCCCAGTCCTTGTGAGGCAGAGCCCCTCACTGACTCTGTTCAAGAGAAAGCTTGACGAGTGGATGGGAGATCGTAGGTATACCCCGGGAATCATCTCTGTGTCACTGCTGGACAGAGGCACAGCAAACTAATGGGTATAGTATCCTCATCCTAAGGGGTGGTGAAAGCCACACACACTCTGGCTAGGCTTATAAATGCCCTAGGGCAGATAGCCTAGTATGTACCTATGCACCTATGAACCTATGTAGGTGTCCAGGTAGGTTGCGGGTACATGTGGTATGCTGATATTGCCAGATGTGCCTGTGGGTAATCCACAGCTACACGTGGGGACTGATAACAGTGCTCCCTATAGGCACATGCGGGTACACCATAGGAGGGATTCAGGTTATCAGAACCAACATGGTGCTACACATGTAACCGTCACACATACCGTGAACACAGCTCAATGCATGCTGCACCTGCACTACATGGTATGTTTGCTGCATGTTGACAGTACACAACCCACGTCACATACGCACCAGTCAGTTTTCATACACAACCACTGCAACATACATATCACACGCTATGCATACACAGGTATCACATACACCTCTCACTATCTTGTCCACCCTGTGCATCAGAATATATTCGCATAACCCTGCACCGATGGTGTGGATGACAGGAATGCGGCAGAGGCTTCATCATATGCACAGGGTGATATGTCTGCCAGGGGCATAGGCTGCACCAATGGATAACATCATGTGTGTGTGTAAGGGCCGGTGAGTTTACTGGGCATGACTGTGCAGAATGCATGTGGATGTGGTGGAGCCCTACAGTTGTGTCTGCTGTGTGTGGGTATGTGTGTACACAGTTCAGCCATATGTGATGCCTACATGGGGTATAATTGGCAGCCCCAGACTGTACAGTGCAGGTTGTACGGCTCACTGTGTCCGTCCGTGGCCATGTGACCCGTGCCTGCCTGGGGTCGCACGGCACTACCGGGTGGAGGTATGGAGTGGCTACTGCCCGATGACACATGTCCGCTGGAACTGTGTCCATGCTGGGACTGGCCAGGGCCACGTCCACGTGGCCTGCTGTGTCCTGGTGTGTACGGTGTAGCACCAGCTGCACTGCTGCTGCTACCGGCACTGTGTGAGTGGGCATGAGAGGTGGCATGCACATGTCGACCTACACTAGGTGGTGTTGCTGGCCTATGCCCACGTGTCCTATGCCTCACCCCTACCAGGTGTTCCAGCACAGACAGCTCACGCTCACGGATTGCCATGCCTCGGTCGAGGATTCCAACCATTTCACCTAATCGCCTATCCAGTACATTAGCAATCTGCTGTTGAGCATTCGCCAATGACTGGATGTTGTCATTTAGGGAATGGATTGCAGCCCTCTGCAGCCTCTGCCCTTCTTGGTTCTGCCGCTTCTGCGTGCCTGTGCCGCCATTACAGTCTGGAACATGCGTCTGGTGATACCAGCTGCTGCGCCCTGTACAGCAGGTGCATGTCTGCCAGAGGTCCTCCTATGAGCAGCACCAGCCCCATGCCTGTGTGGCACATCACCAGTCATTATGCTGGCAACATGGTGTGTAGGCGCACCTTCTGTAGCCACCACACATTCCTGCTCAATGCCAACAGATGCTGACTGTCCTTCCTCTATGGGCAACGGTGATGTGGTATGTGTCAGCATCAGAACCATGTGCGTGGATGAGGGGGGACATAGGTGGGATGGTAACCAATGGCACAGCTTCTGCCCCTGACAACCCTGCCTGTACCTCATGCATATGGTCATCACCGTTAGTATCTGTGGGGACACTAACATCAGATGGACCGCAGGAGGGGAACGCACCTACACCACCTGTGAATACAAAGACATACTGTAAGGTACATTACACACAGACACACACACACACACAGATGCACACACACACACACACACACACACACACACACACACACACACACACACACACACACACACATGCAGACACACACACACACGCAGACACACACACGCAGACACACACACATGCAGACACACACATGCAGACACACCATGCATGTGATATTGCAGATGGCATGCAGCATTCCCACACTACAGCACAGGGAATGCAGCCCAGACATTAATAGTGTTAGTATGCATACCACCCTGGGGTGCACACCACATCAAGCAGGTGTCATATCAGTAGGCATGCAGTACACACAATCATGGTAGTTTGCATGCATCACCGTGATACACCATGTGGCCACAGACAGGTTAACAGTACACATGGCTGACGTTACCTTGACATGTAATCTGCCGACATGTGCGGTAACATGTGGACATGTGTGACACAATGGTGTCACGCCACATGCACCGCATCATAATGGGCTTCACAGTGCAGAGTTGTGTGTACAGCCTACAGATAGAATGCATGTTTAGCAAATGTGTATGTGCAGGTGTGGTTAGTGTGAGCCATGTACATAGCTATACAGTGGGGAGTACAGGCACTGTGCCACTGCATGGCAACAGGATGCATGTATGTTGCTGTGCGATGCATAACATGGACGCATTGCATTGCCATGACTGCAACACAGTCATGCTGTTCCACAGCACGTATATGGTAGACATCGGTGGCAACTCCGGTGGCTGCAGACAGGCATTCCGGTTGTCTGGTGTACCACATCAAATGTACAGGCAGTCCACTATGGCTATGATCACACTATGTGTGGACAATGTGCAACGGTGTCTATCCACACCAGACGTACTGTGTGGCAACATGCCTGTGGCTATCACCCATGGCCATGTGTGACTGGGTCTTGGACAATTGTGTGTGATGGGCATCGTGTACCCATTCCTGTGGTGTCCCATGTGACATACACCCATACATGTCGGAGGTCTCACAATCCAGAGGGCTATGCAGACAACAGTGTGGATGTTTGTTATGTCGGGTGTAGGTCATGTGATGGTGTGACAATATTGCAGACAGAACACCACGGGCGTGGGACATGTCAGGTGGCATGTCACAACGTGTGCACACAATGCAGGGGCATATGTCACATTGGTGACACCTGTGTGCTGCCCAGATCACTGCTCACTGTGTGGTACTGTGTGCGTACCACGAATGGTGTTCCAATGCATACTACATATGCATCCATTGTAGAATGCCTCCACCATTGTATGCATAGCTGACTGCAACATATCCCACTGACAGGTACTGTGATTTCATGCCGGTGTATAATAACGGTTGTATCTACTGCACACGGGTGGCATGTGTGTGTCTGGTGGTGCAACCTGTATACCATGACTGGAACAAAACCCAGGTGTGCATGTTATACCTGGCCACATGGCGAATAACTCTACACTGTAACATGCCTGGTACTAACAACAGTCTCACCTGCGACGGACCCATGTCTGTGCGACATGCCAGAGGTACCTGTATAGGGGCGACACAACAGTATAAACATTATCCATGACTGCATGACAGCCACAGTTCGCACTGTGCATGTCACATCATGTACCTGTGTGATAGCATATGGTATGCACACGTCTGCATACACAACGTAGCATACTGTAGTATGTGGCTTATGTGCCCATATACCTGGCATGTGTTGTTACTTTACATGATGTACAGTGACACCTACAACTACAGTGGATATCATACTCATATGCAAGACTGACTTACCAGGCAGCTCCAGGCTCATTGGTTGGGAGACACCCACCTCCATGATGGTGGCTAGTGTTTCTGCATGCTGTTCCCTGGGTGTCCCCAGACTGGCCACCTGTTCCACCTTGTTCTCTGGCGATTGCGGCGGCACGCTGTTTCGCGTGCCGTATGAGGTCCGTGCAGTGTCGGCGTACCTGCTGGTAGGTGCGGTTGTTGCCACCCACATCATTCACCCTCCTGTGCATATCCTGCCACAGGTCATCCCGCTGCTGCGCTTGCTGTGGAACATGGCTGAATAGCAAGTCATAGTTGTCATGGAGCAATGGTATGATTACTTCATCCTCCTGGTGGCTGAAGGCTGGCAGTCATGAACGAGGCATTATCTGTAAGACATAATGATGGTGACAGGTCACATTCACACTGCTGTACTGGCATACCGCTGAACATACATTGCTATGACATCTACGACATCTGCACAGTAATCTCAGAGATGCATCATGACACTGACACAGCTGACGTGTTGCTGTCACACCTGTCACACCATTATGCAGTGAGTATCATATCATATCTCTGTGTCAACTCATCACACTGTACATACCCCATGTAGATGGTAACCTGCTGTGGACATGTGTACCTGCCTGCACCTGTGTTCATACCAATCAGCACGTGGCCCGATGTGTGCACAGTTCTACTGTTCACCTGGATGCTGTGTATATGTCACATAGCATCACAGATGCAGCCGTTATGGACGTCAGTGGTGGCACTGCACACATACACATGGACACCTGTACATGGATGTGTTTTGCCATATACATCTACTCAGCACTGTACGGGTGTTGGACATCCTGCCACGGCTCACCTGTATTGCACATGTGATTCACATGGGACAATGTCTAATCATATGACATTAGCAGGGATGGTCATACATAGCATGTGCGTGCGCACGTTGTACACGCTGACACACAGCATTTGTGACACCACAAGGTGCATCAGTGCCACATTACTGATCTGGTCAGTTGATAGTGCAAGTGCCATGTGGCCATCGCACCATGCATGACTGTTATGGCATGTGCAGCCTTGCTGGACAGGGCTGCATGGTATGGCAGGGTATATCACATACATGGCACAGGGATGTGTCCCGCCTGTGGGATACCAGTATTGGGAGGGTGGCTGTCCATTCCATATGTCATTTATATGGGTATATGGACATGTCGCATGTCCATCATCATGGTGTGGACAATGTCCTTCTGCAAGGTAGGCAGCATGCTGCATGGTGGGGGTGTGTATGGTGCATGCTGGCATCGCACATCCATGCATACACATTACCCCTGACAGGTGCTATGTGCTGTGATATTGTTCAACACAGTGCTGTATGTGCCCACACGGTGATATCCCGTGCACATGGATGGTACCCCGGCCTGACATGGGTACCACATATGTCTACATCCAGTGCCTGCTGTCACCACCATGTCGGCGGGTGCACCACACAGCACCATCCCTCCCACAGTGACCATGGTGTTGAGCACAGCTTAGGTATTCATTTATGGGGACGGGGATGTTCACATAGCGGGGGCACTGCTGGTATCATCCATCAGACCATACACGTATGACGCACACCTCACACACACAGCCCATTCAGTATGTTGTTCGCAACACTGACACATCTATACTGCTAGGCCAGGGCCATTCCCAGCCGTACATACACAGATGCATAACACGTCTGTCTGTGGCATGGGCTACAATGACGGTGGGGTTCAACACATACCGTGTTCGACTGTGGCTGGCGCTGATGTTCTGTGCGCATGTCAGCACAGTAACCCTGTTCTACTGTAGCCAGCGGTGATGTGCTGTGCACATGTCAATGCTGCACATTGTGTTGGTGTCTGTCTGTCAACAGGCCAGTGGTGGAACATGCAAGGGTATTTGTAATCAAATATGCATCCTGCCCTGTACAGCTGTACTGCTAACATCTCAGGTGCTAATGTGTCATGGACATGCACACCTTACCCGGAAAGGTGATAGTGCATTGCCACCCATACCCATCACCTCTTGTGGGTTGCTATTATCCAACACCCTATTTGTATTGTATGTTCAGGCTATGCACCTGTGCAGGACATGTGGGCATGTAATGCGCTACTGCGTACCTTTGCACCCATTGCACAACATGTCACACAGGTACACTGGCAGTCATACACTTCACAGCTTTATGAAGGTACGACAGGTGTTGTACACACGTAACACATATCCTGTGGGACATGGTTGTATGTACAGGCATGTCCGACAGTCACGTACCAGTACTACCCCTATATGACGGATATGTCGTACATGTGGCAATACAGCAACTGTCACATGTACTCGTGCAATGCCCCCCTACCAACATAGAGTGGTACTGCCTGTGGGGGATGTGCTTCTGCATCCATGCTGTGCCCATAGCTGTCAGTTGTACATCATTCCATGCAACGTACCTCATTTGGTGTTCTAATGGGTGCATGTTCATCACGGCTCCACATTGGTAGGGTCTGTCACACAGTCATTGTTGTACATGGTTTACATGCCAGCCATGGCTTACTATATGTGAATCAATGTAATTCATTGGGATATCATAATTATACATTAGAGCAGCATATTCCAGCCATCATATAGCCTTCCTAGATGACACTGTTAGCCAGCCAGTAGTAGGTGTTCCGCCATCTGCACATTAGTCACACAGTACGAGGGCTACTGTTACCCATTCTGGGGACAGGGTGCTGACAGCTGTGGATGGGTGTGATGCTGTCGACAACCATGACTGCACCTGTCGGTCACATCTGGATGGGTAACATTCACAACACACACCTACCTTCACGTAGTACCACATCATCTACAACAATGGACATTCCTGCCAGAACAATGTATGCAGTATGTCTGTATGACCACTGTAGGCACCACTGGTGGCCCCCAGCATGGCAGCCGACAGCACCAGTGTATATCCCGCAGACCCATGGGTTACACCATTCACAATGCACCAGTCACGGATGACCCTGTTGTGGATCACATTGCAGTTCCACACATCATGTTACACAAGGCATCATGCACTGAGATGTTGCAGACGGGTGAACACCTCTGCAACTCGACATACGCACACATGACACATCACCTGGTACAATATATCTCTCATACAACATGTTATTGTGACTGCCCTGTGATGGCAATACACAGACTACGTGTACTGGGACATGCAATGGCTCACCGGTGTTATAGCCCTCTGGGTGTATGTCTTCCATAGTGTACAGTAGGCAGTGGTCTGGACACAGGGACACTGTACATTGACCTACTGTGTCACTGCAACTGTTGCCTATGCTCCTACTGTTATTGTACAGGCATGTGGTATCTGACCGCTATGACAGTCCTGGTCGACCACAATGCTGTGGCACTCATGACCTGCAGCCATCGGCCTGGGGTGTAGAGTACACATGTACATCTTCACATGCTATACTGCCTCTGTGGCAGTTTCACATAACTGTCTCCGGCAGGGCTGTAACAGGCAGGCACGGCATGGGGTCATGTGGGACAATGCTTGCATCTTCCACTGTGCTGCACACAAGCGAGGCACACACACTATTGCACCACTCACATATCTCTGCGGTGACTGGGATCTGCCTCCATGCTCTGCGCAGCATGCCTGCGAGTACGGATTGTACACGGACCGTACCTCCCAGGCACATACCTGGGCTGGAACACCCACAGGTGAGGGGTTCACACATCACACAGTGTTTTGCACACATCCTGGACAGTTGCCTAACACAATGCATCATAGGCACTCCATGTGCAGATACCCATGTTTGTGACCGCTATACACATTGTAACACGCAACAGAGTCGACATTGTACACCACCGGTTACATACTGTCTGTGTTGTTATACTGTACATTGGGCCTCAGACAGCTAATACTGCCATGTGCTGTCAGCAACCCATACTTCCCTGGAATAGACACCCATGTACCTACACATGCTTGAGTCATGCACTCCGCTCAGCTGGATGACACATTACACAACACATACCATACCTACACTACCTTTAGCATGCACAATACCTCCATGTGACTGGTGTGACGCACCTGGGGTTATCCCCTCTTTGGTGGATTCAACACATACGCTACATGGCCCTGCTAGCCACACCCTGGAAACACACCTATCGCAGCATACACGGAACATGTGTACTACAACCAGTACTACAGACGTCTGCTGACAGCAGTTGTTAACGGCATGACACCCCAGCAGATGGACACTGCACATACATTTGCTGACACATACCACAGTGCGCTTCAGTAGCATGTACACAATTGCAGGAACCATGCTATTCCACACAGAGACATGGCGGTACTGACCTGTTCACAGACGCCACTGTGGTGGTCATGTTCCATGCACATATGATGTACAACCACATGTGCAGGCTGTTGCACAGTGGTGTACATTCACATGTGTGGGGTGCATCACTTGTCAGCCATGGTGGGTCCTCGAGGTCCATCATCACATACTCCAAGGCTAGCTACCTAAACATGACTGCCGCACATTGCGGTGTGGGGCCTCAGGCATTGTGGTGGTGTGTCAGTATTGTTTGGCTACATCCACATCTGATGTTACATTCAATAGTCACCCAGGCATTGCAGACCGAGCTAATGTTGGCAACGTGCCAGGCGATGGCGTACTTACTGACAATGCACCCTCTCACTCACTACAGGGTCGCAATCCATACATGGACATCGTAGTGTCCCTGTGGACACATACACAGTACTGACATGCACATGATATGTCCTGGGACGCTGGCCCGATGTCACCTTCCGATGTCCCTGGCTGTAATGTCCCACCAACCTGTTCGGTATATGTCTCCGCACCAGGCCACTTTATTCACTGCTAGCCTGTTGTCGGATATTGTGTACCCTGACCGCCGCACAGTGGCATTTCTTGCACTACCCACGGGTGGCACTGCATTGCACGTGTGGGACTGTAGTCATACACCCATGGCTGGACCATTCTGAATGGCAATGGGGCACATCCTCACGAACGTGAATCCCACACACATTGATGGCCTCCAGGCCTTTCCTAGCACCAGTGTTGGGCTTGTGTATGCCACAGCATGGCACATACACATGCTGGCCACCTGTCATACCGTTGCATGGGCGGTTGGGGTGGTACGGAGGCTGACACATCAGATGTTGTCCTCACATTGCCTTTCAGCACCATTCCACGTTCTGGTATTGGCAACTTACACATCCACCTGTGCACATCATACCCTGTGTCTCAGGATGTTATGCTATGTGGCTCATGGACAGGACACACAGTGGTGCGAGCATACCATAGTACCTATTACATGTCAGGTACATGTTGCATTACACAGTCCTCAGTCATGGGGCCCCTCATGTTCACTATATGCTTACATACAGAACATGCTGTCACAGAGTACTGTCCATGCCTAGATATCCCATGCCTACATACCAAGTGCCATTATTGCTCCACCAGCTCATACCGATACCAACCATATGGGTGTCAGTGTGGCGGATACATCATATGAGTATCATGGCATCAGGATGCATGACACATGGTGCATGCACATCACCTTTGCATAACAACTTTCACCCACTGACTATCACATGGATACTGGTCCCGTACATACATATCACATTGTACATGGTTGCTGTACACACATATGCCACACACAGTCCTGTGGTTACCGTATTCCACTGTGGCATGGATACCCTTCTGCAAGGCCACACCTATCTGTACTGTGTGTGCTGGTACATAGGTAGCCATTGTACCTGTGAAATACACACATCTACACACAGTCAAGGGTACAATACCACATTTATGGTGTACCTTCAACAACAGCTACAGCTTTACATGGCGCAACATTGTCATGCCACGATGTTTACCGGGCTCAGACAGTTTACATATGCGGCTGACATACGGACAACACATCTGTACACATCTGCATACCACATACTCAGGGGTGTCTTCTGCTCTGACACGGCCCATGTCCTCCACATTACTGATGCATATACTCCTCATACATGACATCTGCGGTGGGCAGTGTGAACAGAATGCTCCTGGATATGTGCACACACGCCACACTGCATGGGCTGGGCTTCTGTGTTACTTCCACAAACACAACACACACCATGCTGTGGAACATAGGTCCTGTGCACATCCCTCAGGGACACACAGTAGCACTGTTCATGTGATACCTCCCTTGCTGTTTGAGTGACACGTAGTCCTGGTACCACCACAGCAGCAGTACTGTGTAGACATGCAGTTGACACCCGCCTCTGCTGTTCACAGGACACTACCATGGGGAGGTGACACTACTGTGTACACTGCACATGTGTTTACACATGGACCTGCCAGACTGCATTGTTGCCCACTGTGCACCTGTGCAGCTGCTACAGGTCCTTTGAGCATGGTTACTTGGTGTCCCTTCCATTTCGGCTAGCTATCATGCTACTACTCTGTCCCATACCTACAGGCCATATGTATCCTCTTATTGTACATACCAATAGGCGATACCTGTGTTATGCATGATATGCCTGTGATACTGTGTATGATATCTGTCATATCTACCTAGACAGCTTTACATTACACATATTTCACATAGTATCCCCTAATGCAGGGCATACTTGCATGTCGGCCGCACCTTACGTATGACATCAACGGTATATGCCCATACACATGCGTGCTGTGACAGTATACATACATGTCCTATCCCCTGCTATGGCACTTCCTTGTTGGACATCCACTGCCAGCAACGGCGTGTGGTATGGCATTGTTCTCTCTAATGCCCCCAGTGGCATCCCTTGTGGTGTCTCCACTGTGTACATGATGTCCCACTGCTGTACACACGGTGTCCACAAGCGTTGGTATGCTCAGCAGGATATCACTACATAACTACCTTTCACCACTTTCTGCATTACGGGCAACTGTAATTAATTACAACCACCATTCACATACAGTACAGCTTAGTCATACACATCATGCGTTACACAACCGTAAGTATCGTGTGTTCTACATACCTTGTTGGTGTTTCGTTCCGTGTATCGTTTTTCCGTTTTCTTTCGCTTTCGGTTGTACACTGCTGGTTCGGTAATGAGCATACGGTTTGAATATCCTGAGAGTCATCCTTAAATACGTTGATACCTGCAACATGTGAATTCATCCCACCAATTGCTGTTCCTCAGTGAGTAATTACGTGCATATCACCTGTGCATCTACTCCATTCCGAAATTACGCGTTGATACTGGGGTATAATTGGATTCCTCACCTGGGCGTTGGCTATTTGCCCTACCTTCATGGAGATGGTCTGTATTGTGTTATGTTATGTGTAACTGCAACCGCTATGAGTGGCGACAGGTATATTTCAAAGTAATGTTACCCGTGGATTGTGTGTGTAGGGTGTAGTATTTCGTTCGACATGTGGGTGTCCCTGTCCTGACGACGAATGATAACGGAGTATTGCATTCAAAACTGTAACATGGCTGTTGTATTCCTTTATACAACGCATGCAAGTATGCATCTGCCTTTAATTGTGTCTCCCACGCGAGATGTTGTGGTTATGCAGATGTCATTGACTGACTGTATGTTTGTGCTGCTATTACGGTTTGCATTCCTTTAATATCTACGGTGGGGGATATCGGTGGTTGTACGTGACGGATACGGGTTGTGGGCCTTGCATCTCTACATAGACAGTATAGTTGTCTGTGTGCTTCATCCCTACCGGGAGAGTTAACAGTTAATAGTCTTTTGTTATGGGAGTGTAGCTTGGGCTGTTGTTAATTGGTTCCAATATCATCTGCAGGTGGCCTTGCTGCATGTATACCCCCGTAACTTCTGTGGTATATCAGCGGCTACGTGTACGTGAGTAATTACGTGCATATCACCTGTGCATCTACTCCATTTGATAATTACGCATCGATACTGGGGTATAATTGGATTCTCCGCCTGGGCGTTGGATATTCGCCCTACCTTCGTGGGGATGGTCTGTATTGTCTTATGTTATGTGTGACTGCATCTGCTATGCATGGGAACAAGTATGGTCTGCATTCATGTCACGCATGGATTGTGTGTGACAGGTGTAGTATTTGTTTCAACAAGTGGGTGTACCTGTCCTGCCGACATATAATAATGGAGTATTGCATTCAAAACTGTAACATGGCTATTGTTTGCATTTCTACAATGCATGCAATTATGCAGCCGCCTTTAATCGTGTCACCCACGCGATATGTTGTGGTTAGGCAGATGTCATTGACCGACTGTATGTTTGTGCGGCTGTTACGGTTTGTATTCCTTTATTATGTACAGTGGGGGATGTCGGCAGTTGTACGTCATGGATACGGTTTGTGGGCCTTGCATCTCTACATAACCAGTATAGTTGTCTGTGTGCTCCGTCCCTACTTGGAGAGTTGACAGTTAATTGTCTTTTGTTATGGGATTGTGGGTTGGGCTGTTGTCATGTGGTGTCGGTATCGCCTGCGGGTGGGCTTGATGCATGTATACCTCCGTAACATCTGTGGTATATCAGCGGTTGTGTGTACGTGACAACTATCCCTTGTCATTCTGTCCCAGATATTTGCAGTCATTGTGGTCCTGTTGTTGGGATAGCCTGTTTGCCAGTGGTTGCCACATATTCAGATGGGAATTGATTGTTTGACACTTGTAGAACACACAGCGGTGTTTACGGGCCGACACGTGGCCACAGTCAGTACTGGGGTAGCACATACGTATTTCCGCGATACATACCTATTGCTGTGTGACTTTGCCGATGTATCTTATTGCAATTAACATATCAGTGTCGTACATACAGGCATGACTATTACATACGTCCTTTCCATTTCATATGGGGTATATTCCTGTGCTACCATCTGGGACATATTCACTTTGTATCGTTCTATGTCGCGACACACCTAGCCAGGGTGGGGCTGTCACTACTACTTTGGGACTAGTAGTGTACATATGCCTGAGGCTAGTTTACCGCATGCCTACACCTAATATTCCGCTCTGCCTCTAACGTGGCACCAACATACACATGTTGCAGACACACCCACATTACACTCACACAGCGACGCACACGGCACCCTCAGCGCACACGTACACATACTACGGCACTCATGGGGACGGTTACACACAGTACCTACGTGGACCGCAACACCAGCGGCGGTGTCTACCTCTCCCTTCATATCATCATACTATTACATGCGCATGTACTGTTACAGTACTGTGGTCTGGCGATCTTTCCGCCTCACGGTTATGCATATCGGTATGTTACCCATTCCATGGTTGGCTTTATCCTCTTATGTTGAACCTCCCAGATGTTCAGGTTGTCGTTTCACTATGTATACTATGTACAGATATCGCAGGTTACATCTCAGTCACCTTATATCCCTCTAATTCCCTGTCTTAACTGTAGTATATATATATATATATGTATATGTGTACATATATTTCTCTATATATATAATATCTATCTACATATATATATATACACATATATATATATATATATATATCTTTATATGTATACATCTTGCGGCGAACGTGGCAGGCATACAGCAACGCCGTATGCTGTAGGACCCACGTACTGTTCAGGTGTTGGCGTTACATGCTCCACTGGTTGTTGGGTGTACAGTGTTTGGGGGCTGCCTATGTTGGAGTCACACATGAGGCCACCCATACAGTACAGTTTACAGGTGGTCATGTTTGTGTGCCATCCATTTCACTGTGTGTGCAGGTAGGGAGGTGTCAGTCCATGGGGCCTACGCTGTCAGAGTATGTGCTATACGTTCCCTCTTTGCCAAGGTGTAGGCATATTGGGTACGCCTCCGTCTGCCTACTGGGGCTGGCACAGTGTGTTCCTGGTCTGGAACCCTCTGTGCCTGGACTGGCCTTGGCAGTTGTGCTGGGCTTTGTGGCCCTTCACCATTATGTCCCTGCAGCAGCTGCTTCTGCAGAATCATATTATGTAGCATGGCACATACTATGAATATGTGGGCACATGTGCCTGGAGAGTACTGCAAGGCTCCAACAGATGTATCCAAGCACCGGAACCATGATTTCAGCATCCCGAACACACGCTCTATGATTATTCTGGTTTGTGCGTGTGCCTCATTATGGCGTTCTTGCATGTGTGTGTGTGTGCATTTCTGATGGGAGTCATCATCCACGGCTCCAGTGCATAGCCAGCATCCCCCATGAGATGGCCTTGTGGGATGTCCCCCCTGGCAAATACCTGATACAGCTGTGAGGCATGCCAGATATGGGAGTCGTGGTAGTTTCCAGGGCTGCCAGCACACACAGCCATGATAATGCCCTGAGCATTGCACACGACCTGGCAATTGATGGAGGGGAATCCCTTGCGGTTTATGTAGCGTCTACCCTGCTCGCCAGGTGGTGACTTGATTTGTATGTGCGTACAGTCTATCGCACCCAGTACCTCCGGGTATTGTGCCACACGGTGGAAGTGGCGCATATTGCTAGCCAAATCCTCCTGAGATCTGGGGAAGTATATATGCTCATTGGCATGTGGTAACATGGCATCCAGGAACTGGTGTAGTACCCTGGATGCTGATGCCTGTGAGATGCCCATTATATCTCCAGTTGGCCTTTGAAAGGTACCTGTGGCCAGTATTCGCAAGCTTACACATACCTTTGTGTCCACTGGGATGGGTTCCCCTCTGTTGTTTCTTGTTCTCAGGCGTGGCCGGCACAGCTCCACTATTTGCTGTAACGTGTCCCTGTCCACCCTGTAACGCTCTACTATCTCCAGGTCTTGTAGCCCCTGGTAGGTTACCCTTGGTCTGAACACTCTCCTTCTCCTCCGAGGCCTATGGTGGTTGTCGGCATCCTCCTCCACAACACCGTCTGTCTCTAACACATGCTGATGGATCACAGCCACAGCAGCACCCAACATGTACATTTTAAAAGTTCCCCGTGTGTTTACACCTATGGTGCAGCATTTGGGAATACACGGCTGTGTGTTGTGTGCATTCACACTTTATACTATTGTGCTGTGCACACCGATGATGTCATAGGGTGTGTTTGTACGGCCGTATCTGGGGGCTATCTTCCGTGTTTTACCGATGGCACTACAACGCTGTTGCCTTTGGTGTTGCATTACTCTTGCCTGCCATGGATTACCTTTCGACCTTCCCTTACTATTTCTGCACGTTGCACCTACTATTTTCTGGCATGCATCCTGCAGAGCACTGTCATTTGTACTTTCTGGGACATGGCATATCATGCGTTTTGTGTGCTGCCGCCATTGTGCTGCCTGTCTGCTTTGCTCTGCTGTGTCAGGTCTTCTATCTTTGCAATCTGCTACCTCCCCTACTTTCTTTGCATTCATATGCCTCCCCTATCCCGTTTTGCAGGTTTCTGCATGCAGAGTTGTCAGCTGCCCACAATTGGCCTTCGTGGGTTGATTAGTGTTGATTGCTCATTAGTACTCCAATTACACTTCTTCCGCATTTCCTCACATTCGTAACATCACCTTCCTGTTTCCGATGTTGTTTGCGGGGCGAGCGTCACATGACTAGGTTAACGGAACATAGTCATCCTCGTACACATGCACTTCTGCGCGCATTGTGTGCTCTCAGCTGAACTATTACCCCACACCCCGGTCCTGCAGCTGTGATTTGCGATGTACAGCCCAGGTTTGCTGTGCTCCAATGTGCTTCCTGCTACGGTGGCACACCCCTCTGCAGATGACATGTATTCCCTCTGAGCCACTCCTCTGTGTATTACCGCTGCGCCGTTTGGTACAGCCTTACGCCGGCGGGGGATTTGCGATTCAGTATTTTCTGCCTCATTTGCATGGCATTGACTACTAATTCATAGTTACCACGCCGAACACTGCCGCGAGTCCTTGGCAACC